>NC_056565.1:2663834-2692247 GCF_013358625.1 Macadamia integrifolia | reverse complement strand
TGCTAGGAAACTAAATTAGTTTCAACATCCTCTTACATAAGAGAATTTAACAATCTTTGCCTTCACTGCGCATGTATGAGCAATAGAGATCTCTCCTTGGATCTCTGATAAATAGTACTCAAGGAGTTAAACACCTTATGAGTTTCAAAACATCATAAAACAAATTTAAAAAAATCCTCAAGGAAATCGTTTAACATTTATCTACAAGAGCCAATCTACCACTTCATGGTAATCCTTCCAAACTATTACATGCTCCCAACATTTTTTTTTTTCCCTTGCAACCTTGGTCTGCTTACATGTATCTCTGACTCTTGAGAATTCCTTACAAAACTATTATCCATCTAAGCTACCACAAAGTGAGAAAAAATTACATATCAACCCATCTTGCAGCTCTAGATGATGCCTCATGTTGCTGCAATTTCCCACTAAATTTGGACTTGTAGACTACAGATAAGAAATTAGCCCAGAGTGTGACCCCGGGGAAAAGGCTCCGATGCCTAAGTCAGTATTCTCATAGAAATTGAAGGGCAAAGCACTGAGTGTTATTAGTGTCTTACTCCAAAAATCTGTTAAGACTCATTTATATAGTGGTCGACTACTCTTTCCGTTGGTTGGTTGCTTGCTTCCTGATACTCCCAAATTAGTCATCCTATAAGACAAGGGCATGTGGCATCCCAGGAAGGGACACGTGGCACCCAGTTGAGGGACATCCACCAAGGCCAGGACTCTGGAGTCCCCCTCAACCGAGAGAGGCACACGAAGGACTCTAACGGCGTAAGAAGGAGGAGGAGATACCCTAATAGGGAAGAATCCCCACAAGGTAGGAAGACGTATCCCAGTAGGATTCGAAAAGGGGGTAATCCTATAAGAAGGAACCCTAAAAGACAGAGGGGGTAAGTCGATACGCTCACACCATTACTCCTATGAAAAAACTGCTCTGTCGGTCTCTAACTTAGGCGTCGGAGGACTAATCCCAAAGACACCTCTGGGCCTCTGCCTTCTATGCTTGTGCAGGACCACGCTCAGCCTCATACAGATTTTTGGCAATAATAGATTAGCATCATCCGTGGGAATGACAGAGTAATGATGGGGAAAACCTACAATCGTAAGAAAACAAGAGCAGCGCCGAGTATGAATATGAATAAGGGGGAACCTTCAAAATCTCTCCCCCCCTCGGCGGACATTGTTGAAGAATGTGAAAACAATTATCGGGAAGGGTCCACGAGGGACCAACGTTCAATCGGACATTTGGTGTGTAGAGACAGCAATCCTCCACCCCCTCCTGGGGCGCATGATTATGTGACTAGGGAGCAGTTCGACGCCCTTCAGGAGAAATATGACCGAATGACCGAGATAATGAAGGAGGTCTCCAAGGACATCTCTCAGAAGATCTGTGGGGTAGTGCAAGGCTCCCATGTCTAGCTAGAACAAGTTTAAGATGAGGACCGGAGTAACTGAGGGTCGATAAGGTTCGGTCGAAATCGTCTAAACCAAGCAACAAGGGAAAGCCCCGCACCCAAAGAGAGGACGCGGCATGCCATGGGGGCTAGGCATGAGGAACCTCACCAAGGAGATGGTCAGGGACATGAAGACTCAGGGTTGAAGCAGATGATCCTAGACCTGAAGGATGAGATCTGAAAGGTAGCAGAAAACCAGATAAGAACTCATGAGTTGGACCTCACTAATGACACGGCTCTAGCTTATGAGGTCATAGGGGATCCGCTCTCGGTCAGTTTTCATCTATCCAAATATGACAACTACGACGGGTCTGGGGACCCCGTCGATCATCTGAAAGGCTTCAAGGTCGCGATGCAGTCCCACTGAGTCTCAAAAATATCATTTGTCACGCCTTGCCTTTGATGTTCAGAGGAGCGGCAAAGCTATGGTACAACCGCCTGCCAACGAAATTAATTCACAGCTTCTATGATTTGAGTTACTTCTTCGTGAAGGGATTCTCCAGTAGCCAACCCCTTCAGAAGAGCATATTGAATCTGACCAACGTCAAACAGTATGAAGGAGAGTCACTGCGAAACTACAAAAAACACTCCCAGTAAGAGAAGATCACGATCAAAGGTCTGGACCCAAAAGAAGAGTTCACGGCCCTGTTGGGAGGCATCAAGGATAAAGAGCTAAAAAAGTCTTTGGCGAAGCATACACCGAGGAACCTAACTGAGTTAAGGGCTCGGTATGATAAGTACATTCAGATGGAAGAAACCCTTTAGGTAGACGAAGAAGTTGAAGGGAAGGCAGGGAGGAAAAGGACCTCAAGATGTGATGATAAGCCTCCCGAAGGTAAAAGACAAAAGTCTAAACGTGATCAAGCACCCAGTCCACCGAAGAAGTTTGAAAGGAATGCCCCCTAAACCGGAGACGGACGGATGTGCTAATGCAGATAAAAGACACCCTGGATGCCAGGGCTATGAAGTGGCTGGGGAAGATGGGACAACATCCCAAGAGGCGCAACATGGACAAATATTACCACTTTCACAGATACCACGGCCACGACACCGAAGATTGCTAGCACCTGAAGGGAAAAATAAAAGGAATGATTCAAAGAGGATACCTAGGCTGATTTATATACCGTGAGAAGGAAGATGCCCAAGACGGCAACGACCGTAGGGATAACCGCCAAAGGGATGGCAAAATCCGTGGTGAAAGAAGGGGGCCAGCCCGCAGAGGCAACCAGGAACGGCAAATGGATCGGACACCCAAGGAAGCTGACCATCACCCCCAGGATGATTATAAAAGCCCAACTAGGGTCATAGCAACTATCAGTGGAGGCTTAGCCACTGGAGGAAGTTCCATCTCGGCCAGGAAAGCGAAGGCCTATGTGAGAAGTGTACACGTGGCCGAATGGTTAAACAAGAAGGAAAAGATGGGGATGGTTATCTCCTTCTCGGATGATGATTTGGAAGGAGTGCAAACACCACATGACAATGCCTTGATAGTCACCATAACCCTAGCTGATTGTAAAGTAAAAAGGATCTTGGCGGATAAGGCAGCTCAACTGATATCCTGTTCCTCAAAACTTTCTAGAAGATGAGCCTAGACAGAGAAAAGTTGAAGAAGGTCGAACACCCATTGCAAGGGTTCTTGGGTGCCCCGGTCAAAGTAGAGGGGTCGATCGAGTTGTCAGTAAGGGCCGGCACCGAAGACCGCTAAGTAACAATCATGATCAACTTCCTGGTAGTGGACATCACCTCGGCGTACAACGCCATACTGGGGAGAGTCGATTTAAACCTGTTAAAGGCTGTCGTCTTCACACTAGACCTCAAGATGAAGTTTCCAACCAATAACGGAGTTAGCGAGTGTCGAGGTGATCAGGAGACATCCTGAAAGTGCTACGCCACCACCTTATGGGAAAAAGAAAAGGCAGGCAAGGCACTCTTGATAGAAGATTTGCATGATGACACCTGTTATCAGAGGGGGGGAACCGGTGAAAGAGCTGGTACAAGTTGAAGTCAAAGAAGGGGATAACACTCGCTAATTCCAAGTTGGGGCCTTAATGCCAAGGCAACAATGAGAAAAGCTCATCTCATTCCTCCGAGACAACTCTGATGTCTTTGCTTGGTTAGCCTCGGACATGGCTGGAATAGCCTAAGAGGTAATAGAGCATCATCTGAAAGTCGACCCGACCAAGAAGCCAGTATAGCAGAAGAAGAGGACCTTCGCCCTTGAGAGGTAGCAGAAGATAGATAAGGAGATAGAGAAGTTGCTAAAGGCCAAGTTCATCGAAATCCAATACCCTGAATGGATATCCAACGTGGTTATGGTCCAAAGGCAAACGAAAAGTGGAGGATCTACATCGACTTCATGGATTTAAATAAGGCCTACCCAAAGGACAGCTACCCCCTGCCGAAGATAGATCTTCTCATTGATGCCACTTTAGGACATGAGGCGCTGAGCTTCATGGATGCGTACTCAGGGTACAATCAGATTAAGATGTGCGAGGCTGATGTTTCGAAGTCATCCTTCGTAACTGAGGAGGGGTTGTACTACTATGAAGTAATACCCTTCGGGCTGAAAAATGCAGGTTCCACTTACCCAAGGTTAGTGAAAAAAATCTTCAGTGGATGATCGGCAAGACTATGGAGGTGTATGTGGATGACATGCTTATGAAAAGCCTGAAGGCAAAACACCATATCCGAGACCTAGAGAAGGCATTCCAAGTACTGAGGGAATACAACATGAAGCTGAATCTAACGAAATGCGTATTCAAAGTAGCATCGAGAAAGTTCATTGGCTTCATTGTCTTGGAGAGGGAGGTCGAAGCCAACCCGATGAAAATACAGACCATTCGAGATATGAGGTCACCACAGAATATGAAGCAAGTCCAGGAGCTGACAGGCAGAGTCGCCGTCCTAGGACAGTTTATGTCTCGGTCAGCTGACAAGTGCCTTCCTTTCTTCAAAGCCTTGAAGGGATCTAAAAAGTTTGAATGGATGGAGGAATGCAAGAAGTCCTTCGAACAGCTGAAGGAGTACTTAGTGATGCCCACGCTACTGATGAAGCCAAACACTGGGGATACCTTACAATTATACCTAGCTGTATCGACAACGGCGGTAAGTGCGGTACTGATAAAGGAAGAAGGAAGACAACAACGGCCATGCTACTGATGAAGCCAAACATTGGGGATACCTTGCAGTTATACCTAGCTATATCGGCAGTGACGGTAAGCACGATACTGATAAAGGAAGAAGGAAGACAACAACGGCCAATATACTACGTTAGTTGAACCCTTTTGGATGCAGAAATAAGATACAAAAAGATGGACAAGGTGGCATACACAATGGTGATAGCGATAAGAAAGTTGAGGCCCTATTTTCAATCATACACGGTATGCGTGCTCATGGACCAACCCCTGAAAAAGACACTGCAGAGGCCGAATACTTTCGGCCGCCTAGTAAACTAGGCGATAGAGTTGGGAGAATTTGAGATCCAATACAAATTGAGAACCGTGATAAAAGCACAAGCCCTAGCTGACTTTATAGCCGAGATAATGCTCCCAGATGAACCCCAAGAAGTTGATGAGGCTCGGGCAGAAAAGACTTAGACATTATATATGGATGGTGCATCCAACTGAGCGATAAGCGGAGCAGGAATCATATTAGTCAACCCCGAAGGATTCAAGATCGAGTACGCCCTATGGTTCAACTTCAGTGCCTCCAACAATGAAGCTAAGTATGAAGTACTAATAGCTGGAATTAATTTGGCGTGGGCTTCGATGGTACAAGAGTTGGTGGCGCACAGTGACTTACAGCTCGTGGTGCGACAAGTGAATAGAGACTATGAAATCAAGGGACAAAGGACGGCCGAATACTTGAAGGCGGTGCGAGAGAAAGTGGTAACCTTCAAGGAGTTTGAGGTAAGGCAGGTGCAGCGGGTGAAGAACATCAAGGCAGATGCATTATCGCAGTTGGCCACCTCTGACTTCGCGGACCTCGGACGATCGGTGTATTTTGAAGTGTTACCTCAACCAAGCACCAAAAGTGCCCAAGAGGTGTTACCCATTGGTGAGGATGGCCCTAGCTGGATGGATCCCATAATTAAGTACCTGAAGGAAGGAGTGCTCCCCAAAGATAGGGATGAGGCGAAGAAGGTACGAATGCAGTCAGCACGGTTCCTATTGAAGGACGAGATGCTGTACAAGATAGGGTTCACCACTCCATACCTTAAGTTCCTGAACCTTGTCGACGCCAAATATGTGCTCCGAGAAGTACACGAAGGGATATGTGGCCAACATCTGGGAGCCCGGGCCTTAGCCCATAAAGTACTGAGGCAGGGCCTAATCTGGCCGACCATGAGGAAAGATGTAGAGGAATTCATCAGGAAATGCGTTAAGTGTCAGATTTTCGCTCCCTCCCTAGGCAGCACGCTACCAAGCTTTCCTCCCTGTCTAGCCGGATACCATTTGCCATATGGGGAATGGACATCCTGGGCCCGTTCCCCCTAGCCACGAGGCAAAGAAAATTTTTTGTGTGGTGGCGGTTGACTACTTCATGAAGTGGGCAGAAGCCGAAGCACTAGCTACGATATCCGAAAGGAATATAAGAGACTTCTTTAAGAGGGCGGTGGTCTATCGATTCGGGATCCCTTGAGTGGTGGTAATAGACAATGGAACTCAGTTTACTAACCCAACTTTTGACTCGTTTTGTGAAGCCCTCAGCATCGACCATAGGAAAACATCCATCGGTTACCCATTGACCAACAGGCTAACAGAGGTAACCAATCATACCCTGCTTCAAGGAATAAAGAAAAGGTTGGATGATGCAAAGGGGTTATGGTCAGAAGAGCTACACAACATCCTTTGGGCTTGCCGCACGACTAAAAGGTCTGCTACCAGAGAAACACCATTCAATTTAACTTACAGCACCGAAGTTATGCTCCCAGTGGAGGTAGGAGCCACGACCCATTGAGTAGGGTTGCAATAAGGCCGGGTTGGGTTGGGTTTCTTAAAACCCTATCCCAACCCTAAGTCCCCTTAACTTGGCCCAACCCACCCTGACCCTGACTCAGGGCCTCAAAACTTAAACCCAAGCCCAACCCTTCAAGGTTCAGCCCAACCCATACCTGCCCTTATTAGCTCTAATTTTTCAGGGCCAGGCTAGGATGACCATGATTGGAACCGATGCTGACCCTGGTTTGCCATCAAAGGCCGGGATGACCCAGATTGACCGACCCTGGTTTGACATCAAGGGGTGGGTATACCCTAACCTTAACCCTACAAAATATGAAATTACTAAAAAATAAAAAATAATAATAATAAAGAGGAGATTAAAAAAAAACACACAAAGTCACAAATTACTCGCCATGAAAAGAACATCCTAAAACAAACATTTAAATAATACAAATAACTCCAACTATATGGTAAACAAAGAGGAGATCATCTTAAGAAAGCGAACAATCCAAAAAATTCCAACTATTTGTCATGATAAACAAAGAGATCATTTTAATAAGGCAAACAATCCGAAAATGTCAAATTACATATCATGTTAAACAAATAGGAGAACATTAACTGCGATTTCTCAAATGATGCAACGTGATGTCCGTTTAGGGACAAAGGCATGATACAATATGCACTCAGGCAATGGGATATCGAAACCTTAACGTCTGAGAATGATCAGTGAAGCGATTATTAAACGCAAAACTTTTGCAGCAGAAAGAAAGCGAGAGAGATCGGTGAGAGGATATATTAGGGTTTTCTTAAGTGTCAATGTCAAACAATATCTAAAACTAGGTTAAAATCAGGATTAACATCAAGGTCACAACCAAAGTCAATATTAGGGCCAAAAACCAGGGCCGGGGCGGGTCAAAAGTCAAGGTAAAAAAAGTCAGGGCCAGGTTCAAGGCGGGTTGGGCGGGTCAAAAACATCAACCCTTACCCACCCTGACCCTGACTCAGGGTCAAAAATTTCAGGGTCTGGTTGGCCCTCAAGGCCAAAATATTCGGGTTGGCCCCAATTCGGGATTAGGGCAGGCCAAGGGTGGGTTCGGGTCCTCAGGGCCAAACTTGCACCCCTACCATCGAGTTCAGTACTACGATGAAAAAGAAAAAGATAAAGGGCTTCGAGCTAATTTAGACCTCCTGAATGAAGTACGAGAAGCCTCGCGAGAAAGGATCACCGGCTACCAACGAAAGGGTGCGACGTATTACAATTCTAAAGTCCGAAGAAACGAGTTTAGAATAGGTAACCTCGTCCTCAGAAGGGCGGAGATATCAGACTCGAAGCATCAAGGAAAGTTGGCTCCAAATTAGGAAGGACCTTACAGAGTCACCAGGATAATACGACCAGGGTCCTATCACCTAGAGACTATGGGGGGAGAAAGGGTACCCCGATCATGGAACTCGAAGAACCTGAGGAAATTTTATTAGTAGTTGTAGCATGCACCATTTACTTAGTTTTTGTTTTTGCTTCTTAAACACTTTCAATTTGTAGTTCTCCATATCAAGATTTTCAGAGCATTTTCATTTCAAAATATATAAGCTAGCTTACGGTAATTGTTTCCAGATAATGGCTATGAGACGTACATCCTTCAGTTGGGTGCTCAAGCCAAAACAGACTGACCTGACCGAAGGAATACACCTGGTTGGGAGCACAGGCCAAGGCTGAGAAAACCTGACCGAAGGAACCCCCTCGGTCGGGGGCTCTGGTAGGGCCGAGCATGCCCTATCAAAGGCCCACTCAAAGTCAAGGGCCGCCAACAGCGCCCCTCATCCTTCAGTCATAAGGGAAGCACCAGTGGATGGGGCAGAAGGAAAATGCCTCTTAAGAGACATGTGTGGGAGCTTCGGCCTTTATGCTCCCACCATTAGACCAACAACTCGCCAGGACCAATCCTTGTAATTAAGGTTGGCTGCCACTTGAAACTCACTTGCATAAGACTTCAGCCTTTATACCCCTACCTGTGGGCCAAAGACCTGTGACAACCCTTTGGGTTCGAAATTTATCGTCGGGATTACAAAAAAAATGAAAAGCAGAGCGAGAATACAAGGGAATCTGAAGGAAGAAAGGAGATGTTTCATTCATCAAAGAGGCCCGAAGGCCAAAATTACATGAGATCCGAAGGCCGGAGTTACAAGAAAAGAAGAGCCTCACTGAGTGTCTACTGGGGGTGGCCTCGTCCCCAGTAGGGTCGGCAACATCTCTATCAAAGTCTCCTCACCTAGGATTCGGAGGGACCTCACGAGACAACTGGACCCCCTCTCCCTCACTATCGCTGTCCTCGACGTCTGTAACCTCGGTGGTGACAGGAGCTGCATTGGCATCCTCCTCGAAGATGAGGCCACTCCCCTCGAAGGATATCTCGGGGTGATGTTCAAGGACCCAGTCTTGAACATAAGTAGCGTCCATGATAAACCCGGGGGCGATAGCATGCTTGAGCACCTACCGAAAGTCCTCAGAAGACTTGTAGCTCTCGACAGCTCAGGCTTCGACTTCCTTTAGCCTTGTGGTCATCTTCGCCTCCAGCTCCTTGAGCTTTCGATCGCACTCCTACTGAGTGCGGAGGAGGTCGGCCTCTAGATGCTCCACTTTCTCAAGGAGCGCTCCTTGCCAAGGGCCGACTTGTAATACCCTACTTCTTAAACCCAGTCTGATTACACGGTTGACCCGGTTTAACCATGCAGGACCCGAATCGGAGAGAATTAGAGTGGGTTCCTTACGGACTATGATGGCAAGGGTGACCTTAAACACCAGCTGGCCCGACAAGTCCGAGCCAATGCCAGAAGAGATGGGAATACCCAAGCCGTGTACATGCACCTATCATAAGGCCATGTACGGATAAAGCAGGTAAGTAGCCGTATATTAAGGTGCATACGTATATTACATCATATGCCAAGAGTGAGATTCGCGCCGAGGGTTGAATTCTATCAAAATCCTAAGTTTTGGCCCTCAGGTGGGTGGACAGGTGGGCACATCCACCCACCTGAGTGATCCACCCATGTGAATACTTAGTTATTTTAAGAAGTATATATATAGCATTTATTTTCTTTTTCTTCCTCATTTATGACACTCGGACGTTGGTGAGAAGAGTAAAGAGGAGAGAGAAAAGAAAGGAAAGAAGAGGAGAAGAGAAGGAAGAGGAAGAAGAGATGGATGTCAACGGCGCCGAGGCTTGATCTTCCCATTCCGACGGCAGAAGAGTGATCTCCAACACTAGACCTACGTTTAGAGGCGAGCAAAGGTTGGGTTCCTTAAATTTTCACTATACCCAAGTAAAACCCTTGATTTGGGTAGGGTTTCTCGAGATCTTGTAAATCCCCTTTGAAATGATGAATCTAAGGTTTAATAGATGATTTATGTGTTGATCTTGAAGGATTTGAAGAAGTATTTACAAGGTTGGAGAAGCATTGTGGATTTGAAGTGATTTTGGGGTTTGAAGGTGTTCTTGAGCAAAGAAAGTAAGATGGCTTCCCATTCCTAAAATCTAACCTAGATCTAGGTTAGAGCCATCTTATGAGACCTTGAATGTGTGAAGAATGGGTTTGGTAAAGCCCCATTTGAATCTCCAAAGGTTGGGGGAAGTTTGGGAAGAAACAGCAAGTTTTCCGCCAAGATCGGTGGGCTAGACTGGTGGGCCATCTGGCCCGCCTGTGGGCACCCGCCTGAGAGGGCAGGGCCCTCGGGCACAACCGGCGGGCCAAACTGACGGGCCACCCTGCCCGCCGGTATTAGTAGACCCTCTGGCCCAACCGACGGGCCAGACCGGCGGGCCGACCTACCCGCCGGTCTAGACCGGTGGGTCAGACTGGTGGGTCAGACAGGTCGGTTGTCTGACCCACCCGAGAGGCTCCGAATGTGATTTTTACGTCCGATTGGACCCAAATCGGACGTGTGACCTTCTTTTAGGATTCTAAAAATGATCTTGTCATTGGATCGTGTTAATCTTGATTCCAAAATGGTGAAATACTAATCCCGCTCACTCATGATAGGTTCACCAAATCTCACGCTTTCCGCACCGGATCTCACCCGTACCGAGCGTGAATCCTTGTACACTACAGGTAAGTGGGGAGAAGACGTTTGGCCTTGTTTCAAGGCATTGTTTGGCATTCATTTAATCATATCTAATCTAGCCATATCATCATGAAAATGCTATGTAGATTAGTCATCCTCACATTGTTATGCATGGTGTTGTGTTTATTTTCTAAATGCCAAGTGATGATATGCTTATGTGATGAATGTTGACATCATTGTGCATGATGCATTAATAGACTAGATGCCATAGTCGGCTTGAAAACGAGTGCATTGGTGGCCCATGGTATGGGACGCGGTGGCACTGTGCAATCGTACTATTGTCATATAGGAGCATGCGGTTTAGGATTATCACCTTCCCGTGCTACCACCCTTCCCAACAGGGGTTAAGGTGTTGAGTTATCATTTAGGGGGAAGCAGTGATCGCTGTTGTCGGGTTACTGTGGCGGTTAGACATTACTCCCGGCTGGTCATTAGGACAGTCGGCAACCCTGGTGGTATATTCAAGAGGGCCAATCGTACTGCTTTTAAATTGTTGGAGTCAGCACCTTTAATTTCTGTGATTTATTTTATGTTGAGAGCCGGTGGTCGGCATGTTTTTATTTTTCTGAGTACTCACGGTGGGCCTTCTCCGACAGCCCTATGGGCATATCGCGGGATGGAGTTCGCGGCTCGTACCCGGAGCATACGCGCATTGTGGTTGTAGTAGCACTAAACCAAAGACTTAATAATGTTGCTTAGGTGGATGTGATTTAAAATGTATTGCATAGCATATAGTGCATATGGTTGTGATTTGTTGTGTGGACTGATGTGTAGTCTATCTTTCCACTTTCTGAGCTAGTGAGCTCATCCCACGTGTGCACCTCTTTTAGATGATTTTGCAGGTCATCCATCTGAAGAGCACGGGGTGGGTCCCACGATTGAGTTCCCTGAAGAGGATTGGTGGGCCCCTGAGGAGTTAGAGCACGGCACTGATTGCTCATGCGAGAGTTGTGCTGCGGGATCGCAGTTCTGAGGCCGAGCTGAGCTCCACTTTTGATGCCGATCCGAGCTCTACCTGGTGAAGCCGAGCTGGGCTCAACCTTTGATACCGAGCTGAGCTCTAGGTTCTGATACCGAGCCGAGCTGTATACTCTGATTTTTGATGATTTCTTTTATGTACTTGATATGTGAATTGTACTCTTATTGTGTAAATATCATGCCTTCGGGCCCACATGTATATAACTATTGTATCACAATTCAGGTATCAAGTATTATGAGAACATTCACAGGTAAACCAAATCTTCCGCTGAACTGATAAGTTTTTATTAGTTGTGTGTATGCTGTGGTGGAATACTGTATCAGATGATCCTGGCAGGTTTGGGTTAACCGGTGTTAACCCGGTCACTGGTCCGATTCGGTGTGAATGGGGTGTGACACGACTTCTCTCGCTCGAACACCTTGAGGTCTCTGGCCAAGGCCTCAGCTCAGATAGCCAGCTGACCCACCTAGTTCTGATCCTGAAAGAGATCAACAGTTAGAAAAAAATTACAATGAGAAAACAAAAAAATTTTAAGACCGAATATCAAAGATTACCGCTACCATAAACACACAAGTGCTGGTGACCATGGCCTTAGTCCTTTAGCTTCGGCATCATCTCCTAGCAGGCTCCCCTTCTACACGAGCTCTCAGGTAACCCACTCGATGGAAAGTATCTCACCCTCCTTAATGGACCACCAAGGGATGAATCTGACTTCAGCACGAGAATGGCTCGCCCTTGGGCTTCGGAGATCGACACTAGGGGAGGAGGCCCGGGGAGGGGATGTAACGCGACTAGGGTCCTCTAGAGCCTAGATTGCCTCGACAGTGGGATCGTCGGCTCTGGGTTTCTTCTTCAGGAGGGCATTAAAAGTGGAAGCCCCCCTTCTCTTCCCCTTCCTCTACTGCCTTTGTTGGGCGTCTTGGGCCCTAGCTTCCCTTAGCTGGGCCTGCCTCTCAACCACGGCCACCCTAGCTTCTGCTCTTGAAAGTTCCACTGCAATAAGGATGGTAAAGATCAATACGAGAAAAGAAAATCTGAAGCAAAAACAGTCTCGAGCAAACCTAGGACTCACCCAGGCTAAGCCCGAACAGGAACAAAAAGGCATCCGACTGGAGGCTACTGGACTCGACAGGCCGACAGAGCGTCTTGTCCTTAGCCATCGCAGTGACTTTGCATCTGTCCCAAAGAGGGTAGGTGCAAAGTTCACATCCTTCAGATCTGGGATGTCCCAAGTATTACCGAGGAGGAACCCCTCAGGCACCCTCACAAAAAAATATTTTAACTTCCAACCATGTATTGAGGTCGGGTATTGGTTCAAAAACCGAAGGTCTTTCCTAGGGCAGAAATAGTACTAGCCCGAATCCCCCTTGCTGGAACCAAGAGATAGACAGTTCAGGAAGAGAGGAAGGGAGAGGGGTCTCTCCATCCGAGAGAAGAAGACTATAAAACCAAGAACCTGTCGCCACCCATTCGGGGTCAGCTGGGATGGACAAATGCCGTAGTGCCGAAACACCTGGCTGAAGAAGGGATGGAGAAGAAGTTGAAGCCCAGCCTTGAAGGCATCTTGATAGAAGCAAAGCTCCTCAGGGTTTCGGTAGCTAGCTCCATCCTTGGGCCTCGGAATCTGAAGGACGAGCTCGTCCGGGATACTACAAGAAGCACGAAGCTCCACTAACTCTTCTTCGATCATTATAGACACTATATTCCTAGCCTCGACTTCCAGGGACTCATTTTCCTGGGCCCTGGACTCAAAAAGCGCCTCCCTGATACCTTCACCACTCATGTCGCTGGCAGTGGAGGAAGAGGAAGCACCCGAAGATGTGGAGGTGGAGGATGAGTCCGAGGACATCCCTTGGATCCGACCGGGGCTCCAACGCCTAGAAACGGAACCCTCGAAAGACGAGGGGCCACTGCCTAAAGAGCTAGACATAACTTACTTCTGAATACCTCTGGCCAAACCAAAGATCAGAGGACAATTAAGGACAAAGGGTCAGAGAAATTAGGAGAAGATGACAAAATGAGAGAAAGTGACACTATTTGTAGGTGGAGGTGCGTCAATACGACTCCCCAGCCTCATTAATTGCAGTACACATCATCTGTATGAGATTCCTGAAGTACACTTGAGAAAAGCACACGAGCGAAGTACCGCACCACGGAATCCACACCTCGGTTGGGGGCTCAGGCCAAGGCCTAGCAAACCTGACTGAAGGTCTACACCTCGGTTGGGGGCTCAGGCCAAGGCCAAGCAGACCTAACCGAAGGTCAACACCTTGTTGGGGGCTCAGGCCAAGGCCGAGCAGACCTGACCAAAGGTTTATACCTCAGTTAGGGGCTCAGGCCAAGGCCGAGCAGACCTGACTAAAGGTCAACACCTCGTTTGGGGCTCAGACTAAGGTCGAGCAGACCTGATCGAAGGTCCTCACCAAGGTTGGGTGCTCAGGCTAAAGCTGAGCGGACCAGACCGAAGGTCCTCACCTCGGTTGGGGGCCCTAGCTAAAGCCGAGTGGACTTGACCGAAGGTCCTTACCTCGGTTGGGTGCTCAGGCAAAAGCCGAGTGGACCTGACCGAAGGTCCTCACCTCAGTTAGGGGCTCCGGACAAGGCCAAGCAAACCTAGCCAAAGGTCCCTACCTCAGATAGGACGAAGGCTGAATCCAAATGAAGAGGGCCGAAGGAATATAAAGAGAGGAAAAAGAAAGGCATGGTTACTCTCACTAGAAGAGCTTCTTAGTGGCAGTAAGGGGGCTTCTGATACGCCCAAATTAGTCATCCTATAAGACAAGGGCACGTGGCATCCAGGAAGGGACACGTGGCACCCAGCCGAGGGATATCCACCATCGCCAGGACTCTGGAGTCCCCTTCAACCGAAAGAGGCACGCGAAGGACTCTAACGACGTAAGAAGGAGTAGATACCCTAATAGAGAAGAATCCCGACAAGGTAGGAAGACGTATCCTAGTAGGACTCAGAAAGGGGGTAATCATATAAGAAGGAGCCCTAAAAGACAGAGGGGGTAAGTCGATACGCTCACACCATTACTACTATGAAAAAATTATTCTGTCGGTCTCTAACTTGGGCATAGGAGGACTAATCCCGGAGACACCTCTGGGCCTCTACCTTTTGTGCTTGTGCAGGATCGGTGCTCAGCCTCATACAGATTTTTGGCAGTAACACTTCCTTACTGATGTGGACTCGTGAGCCATTAATGGACCAATCACCCTTTGGGCTGAGGTGGCAAATCTTATAATGGCTAACCATTGTGGCAACGATCAACTCAATCGTGGTTACCCTAAGGTGAGATAACCGCCTAACTTAACCTTGGTCATGTCTTCTAGCCTTAGTTGGGTTTAAAAATAGTTATGGGTGTTACTATCTCATGATTAGGTGATGGGTCTAGGTGACATATGAACGGTTGATGTTGATTGCATGATAAGGCATCATGTTAGTATAAACCACCTTTCGATATGAGGGTCGTCGGTGTCATGAAGGACGATCATGCCTGGTTGATAAAGGTTGAGGTTTAAGTTGGTTGGTCATAAGATAACTTATATGTGCCCGAGTATTAAGTACTGACCACGGATGTCATCACCTCATTCTGCCATCTCAAATGACAAGACATGATAACCCTTATGACAACCTATGATACTTGTCAAAGTTCCATTCAACATTACATTGGTTTTGAGAGATTGATTGATAAGATTGTAAGGAAAAGAGCTTTAGATCATTAACCCATTTATTAATGGTTCGAACTAACAAGGTTGGATTTGGATATTTTTATCAAAAACATAATATTAGGGGAGAAGAATGCTCCAGCACGGAGGTCAATGAGTGAATGCACATGGGCATTGACTGAGGGGTGCGCGACTAGGAAGTGTTCTTTGCGCATAACATTATTACAACATATTCACATGATGTATAAGGTAATAGCAATTGTAATGGCGATTTTTTTAATTAGTCTAAATCATGGTTTTAAGTATCTCCGATACCGATATGATACCTTTCGATACGTATCTTAAATTTAGCCGACCGATACGATACACATCGATGCGATACATGAAATTTTTAAAATCCTTTCGTATCGATATATATCCTATAATACATACCGATATGCGTCAATACACCACCAATACACATCGATACGATACGATATGCCTCGATACGGCTATGAAAATTATAAAATTGAGGTAAAATATACGTTTCGGTATGTATTGGTACGTATCGGTGAGTATCGGTATGTATCGATCGGTACGTATCGGTATATATTGGTACGTATCGGTGAGTATCGATATATATATATATATATCGGTATGTATCGGTGAGTATCGGTACGTATCGGTGAGTATCGATACGTATCGGTGAGTATCGGTCATATAATGGCCAAGATGGGTAATTTTTCAGAAAACACATGATTTTTTGAAGGGTTTTTGTTCCAAAGTTGCTGTCAGCCATATTTCTCTCTAATTAAAGTGGAAATCAAGATTGGGAACAAGGATTTTACATTTATGGGACAACTATAAACCTTGAATTCTTAGTACGATACCCTTAATTTAGTGTTTATGCATAATACATGTTATCAATAGCTTTTTTTAATAAATTCTTTATGCAAAAGTGTTTAAAAAAATGTTTCCTATCCATTTATGTGTGTATCTTTAGCATATCTTAGTGTATCTCCGATACGATACGATACTCTCCGATACGTATCTTAATTTTGGCCGACCGATACGACAACCGATACCGATACTTTAATCCTTGCCTGAAATATAGAAAAATTAACCTATATTATGTTTGAATGCTAAGAAAATAAAAAGGACATCTTTTAATAAACAAATAAATAAAAAGACACATTAGAGTGAAATTATTGGCTCTTAAACTAGTATTAGGATTGCCTACTCAATCAACAATAAATGTATTTATAGTCTGTCACCATATGCTCTTATACTTATGTACTTTTATGGCCCGCAATTCAAAAGCATTACAAAACTCTATTTCTAGTAAGTGGTCAAGTCCCAAATTCTTCCATCAAAGCTAAGCCAATTGTCATTCTCCTAAATTGAATATCATTATGTACGATTCTTTGCATAGTTGAAGTGGTATGAGATGAATTTGTTAATAGCGAAAGGTAAATAATTTATAAATATAAAGGAGTGGAGAATAAGTGCAATCTATTTTTCAATTTTTAGAAGGAAGGAAAAAAGAATCCTTAGCATTCTAATAGAGGGTGCCATTGGTGCAATATATTGAGTTAACTAGTAGATATAAATTGATATATCAATTCATCTCAAACCCTAATAATAAACAAAATGTTAATTTTTAATTAGCACTTAAGTGGGTGCATGGGTAACTATGCTTTTACACATGTGGATTGACAAGCACATGCCTGAGAGAAATGGCCACCCATGCGAACAAGAGATGGGAGGGAAACACTCAAACCCAGAAATGGATATGATTAATTAAGTTTCAGAGCTTTAAAATGAGATATACACAAGAGGAATCCTATAGAAAGGATGCAGTAATGGGATTTGGATGTGAAAGAAAAAATTGAGTGTATGTAGATCTGCATGCACTACCAACTCTAGAAGCCCTAAAAGAAGTTGAAACAGCTTTATCTAATTTCATAAAATTTCTATCTTTGGAATCCATTTTCCTCTTCTCTTTTTTTTTGGATTTTGGTGATTCCACTGTTCAAGAAAGCCAGGGTGAAGAACACGAAAAAAAAAAACATCCAAGGCCCTCCATAGGATTCCCGATAAACCACCCCAACCCACACAACTAAATCATACACTCACTTAACAATTTCTTCTGTTTCTTCTTCTACCATCACTAGCTAGAGCTCACTCTTCCTCCTTTCGTTCTATTCCTCAAGTCCATCAAGGTGAGCCCATAACCACTCCTCTTCAATACTTTCCTTTTTCTCATTCAGTCCCACTTGGTTCCCATTCTTGCAATTCCTATTCGGGGCAACCCATTTAGCTGCATTCAAGTTCAGACAAAATTGAATGTAATTTATGGGTTATTAAGAGTTTAAGACTAAATGTCACTCCCATAGCTGAACTCCAAGCCAAGTAAAACTGATTTTACTCAATCGTGGCTTTTCCTGTTCGAGAAACTTTTCATAACTCTCTCTCTCTCTGGCTTTAGCATAGATTTAACTTTCAAGTTGGGAGTGGTACTACTTATTGGTCTAACCATCAGCAATATTAAAAGGAAGTGGTGTTACTATAGCCCCAAGAGGGACAATTTGTGTCTCTTTTGCTTTACATGGAAGTAGATGTTTGTGATATGGGCTACTAGTGTGGGAGAGTTGGATCATCTATTGGCATTCATTGGTTAGGATGTAGGGTCATTTGAATTTTTCAGTAAGTATCTTCCTCATTGGGCAGAATCAGGGAGCACAATAACAGCAAACAGAACAATCAAATTTAACAAATTTGAAGTGTAAAACAAGGGAAAGGACAGAAAGTGTACCTTCACTCCTAGATTGCTCTTTATTTTTTTTTTTTATAGAAATATAGCACAGATTAGAAGCTGAGAAAAAGAAGGGAAAAAAAATCCAGTTCTTAGATGCTTCTGACTCACCAGATCATCACTCAGAACAGCTATGTACAGAAAGAAAGCTGACCTTTAGGTTTGTACAATAATGTCTCCGAATAACTCTCCCTTTTTTAAGGTATTGTGACTACCTAGCTCAAGTCTATTGGCCAGAGAGACTTGCTTCGAAGTCTCAACACTCCTAAAACTCCAATGCAACCTTGATAGAGAAACTCAAGCTTCTGGTGAACTCAGAAGCTTTACCTAACCTTCAATGGCGGCAAACAATGAAACACAACACATGCATTTATCTTAGAGAGAGAAAGAGAGAGAGAGAGAGAGAGAGACCTTCAGCTGGTGTATTCGAAGAGCTTTCCTATGGAGGGAAAAATGATAAGAGCGACCTCAGCATCACAGAGAATGGACAGCTCCTCAGCCTTCTTAAATAGCCCTCTTCTTCTCTTAGACAAGGTCACCTGTCTCGCCGTCGTGTTATCGATCTTCTTGATCTGAATTTTCTCTCTCGCCATTCTTTTTTACTTCCACCAATCATAGCGTGCTTTCTCGCCCACAACAACCGTAACATCACCGCTGACAAAGGAGAAACCTGAGAGGGAGAGGGGTTAAGGCAGAAGTGAGTTGTGAGGAAGAGAGAGAGAGAGAGAGAGAGAGAGAGAGAGAGAGAGAGAGAGAGAGAGGGGTAGGGTAGAGGAGAGACGTGAGAGAGAGACACTTTGAATTCAAGTAAAATGGAATAAAAGTTTATTCTTTTAAATTAAATTAGATTTAGGAGGTTTTGAGATAGAGAAATACTTTAGAAGCAGGTTTGTGCGGGAAAGGAAAGCGGGAAAACCAAAAGCATAAGTAAATTAAGAAACTTCTTCCGCATCTAAAATTCTTTAATGTAAGGTTTTTTTTATTGGGTAAAAAAAATTTAAATGAATTTTTGGCAATCAATAATTATTACATGTTGCTATAAAGTATTATCAATAAACCATGTCTTATATTTTTCCGTCATTGTAAAAATTTATTGATGACGATAATATTTTTTGCCATTGCTATATCTTTAATTGGCGATGGGAATGAAATTGCAGTTGCCTAAAATCAATGACTCAAAATTACATAATTGATCATTGTATATGACTTTTGGCTACAGTAGTGTTTTTATCGTTGTCAAATATAAAATTAAACAGCCAAAACGGGAAAGTTATAAATGTCGTCCAAAATAATATTTTGTGACAACAACATTTCTACCGTCGTTATAAATCACATCGGTATTGATTTAGCATAGGATATTAGGCGACGGTAAAAAATATGCCATTGTCTAAGATGTTATTTCACTACGGTATTAAAAAATTCCGTCACCTTAAATAATTTTTTGTAACTTTTAAATTTAACCCATAGTGATAAAATGATTAGGCTATGGTATTTTTAATTTCATCGTTGAAATTCGTTTTTGCCGATGAGTATTATTTTACCGTCTTCATAAATGTATTAGACAATGGTATCTATTTTACCGTCGCTATATATTATATTTGACGATGGTAACATTTTTATACCGTTGCCATAAATGTGTTTTCTTGTAGTGTTTTTAAGTGTCAAGAGACAATATGACGAGCCTTAGCACAGTCCTGGTCCAAGGTATGGGATTGATTGGTTTTTGTCTTGATCTCCATGTCACTGGAACCAAATCTAATTGTATTCAAGCAGAAATAATTTTCAGAATTATTGCTCAGGCTTCTAGTGATTATGGAGACCTTACATCATCTTTTGCAGATTTTCAATGGATCCAAGATTTCAGGGTGTTATGGCTAAAATGTACAACCCAGTGTCTATCGGGTGGTCTTGAGATACGGGGTAGTTGAACTATCCGGCAAGACCAATCATAATCCATTTAACCTGAGGTAGGCATATTAAGACAGGAGTCGACTGACCAATGATATTAAGAATCAAATGGCTAAATCAATACCAAGGCAAACTCCACATACAAGGGGTTCATGCAACTACAATACATTTTTGAAAGTTTAATCCATCGGGTAACAGACTATCTGCCGCTCGGAATGAGCAACCAGGCAGCCAAGACACTTACCCTCCGTCGATCGGTATGAGACCTTGACAGCACCATATAGAAGTATCCCCAAAAGGGGAGTTAATTGAGCCTAACCCGCGTACCGTAAGACACGAAGTAAATCCAAGCAAGACACTCGTTGAAATATTGAATCTTCCCTCGAAGGAGGGGATCTCGCTGTATTCTCGGAGATATGACCAATATAGGAAATTTTCCATAGCAGAAACGGTCTTGACATTCACTTTCCTACCATAACTCTTACCAGATCTACACTCCTACCTACAATGGACGACTATCAAACCAGGACTTTCCACGAGCAACTGCTACCTCCAAATATATAAGCTCAGTTAAACCCCTTTCCAGATGACCGATCTTTTTCTATTCAAATTGAAATTATATGTTTGCACTAAAGTCTGACTTAAGCATCAAAGAGCCCCCTGTCAGATCAGTCCAACGCTCACTCTCTTGTATTTGCTCCTCTTTACAAAACTCGAAGAAAACTTAGGACGATTTTCAGCCACAACACAAGGAGCCACCATGTATGTGGGGTTATTTTTTGGGAACATTTCAAAAAATCTTATCTCACAATAAAAAGCTGACAAAAAATCATAACATGAAAATAGGATATTCTCCAATTAACCTTGTCGAGACCATTTGCTGGAACAAATTAAACAAATCAGCTTTATCTATGTGGCAGTCTCCTCATTTTGTCACCATTATAGTTGTTGGCCTCATCAGAAGGATCTTCCAAGCATGAAGTAAAATTTGACAATATTATCGTACACACAAATGACGAAACCTTAGTTGCTAAGGAGTCAACAACATAATATAATTGATCTCCTTTAAAAAAAAATAAAAGAAATAAAAAATAAAACCTCAATCTATCTATTTTATTCATCTCAATGTTAAGAAAACGAGATGGGAGAAAATTTTGCAAAGAGGTATACCAATAAAATATACGTAAAATGGATAGATCAAATATTTAACATAGAAAACCTTCAAAATGAAAGGCATGGTAGGCTGGTATATAGCACTACATTAATAGTAGATTACAAGACTAGAACATTTTTTCGGACTAGCTTTTCCAATTTTGGGTAAAGAAAATGGTCCATGACGGCCGATAACGGAAAATAAATCATAAAAACTACAACAGAGATTGCGATAATCGAAAAGGTTCGGGTTGAGTGCCCAGAAAAACAAAGAAGACTACCACAATGAGGTAATACTGCCCTGAAGCCCTCCAAGAATGCTATTGTGGTGCACATAAGGGCTATGTATATTAAAATTCTAGCTACTTTCAACGACAAAGAATAAAAGAGGTCGCTCCCAACTGATGCGATGAGCATAACAAATAAAGTGCCAACTGATGAACCCATAGCTATGGCATCGTATTGTAGAAATTTTTGGAAGGATCCATTGTCCAAGAGCATTGGTTTTCCATCGCTATTGTAGCCACCGGGGACTTGAAAAACTGCGGCGAAGGTGACGGTGGCAATAAGAGATGCTACTATTTGGAGGATTTTTCCCATTTCCTTTTCACGTTGTTTAACTTCTGATCTTGCTGCTGCTGCTACTTCCTCTTGCTTATTATTCGGGTCAGTGAGTGTTTTCTCCTCGTTTGCTCCTCCTATTCTCCATTTTTCTTCTCCTCTTACACTTAGTGCATAGTCCGCTCGCAAAGAAGTTGTTGCCCTGGTACGTAGGTTAATCATACTCAAGCCAAGCTGCAATAGCCAATAAAATGTGGAATCTTTCAGTATTGGTCATTGGTCAAATGACAAGTATGAAAATAAAGAATGCTGCTCCATAAAAAATAGTATAATGGATTAATGTAGTGGAATACCTATATTTTCAATTCATTTTGAAATAAGGGATGTAAGCGAATAGTTGAAAATTCAAAATTTGAATAATCTAGAAAATAACTATCCAATTCGAACAAATATCCAACTAGGAATAATACATTAAGTAGTTAATGATCTTAAGATTTTTGAAGAGTCTAACATGTTATACAGGAAGAGAAAAAGAGTTAAAACATTTGAGAGACATGGATTTAAAGTGAATCACATCTACTAAGGAAAAATGTTTGAATTACACAAGTCAAAGATGTAAATAGATAATCGAAAATTTAAATTTTATTCACAATCTTATCCATTTAGAGATATCTATATTCAACAAGAAAATATATGATTTTGATTAGATCCGTTTAAATCTCAAACTTTTTTTTAAGCAAAGGAAATCTATTTTATTAAACCAAGAAATCTGAAAGGGAAAAACCCCTTCTAGTTAGTACAGAAGAAACAATAAAAGAAGGCAACTTTATCCACCAGATTCCCTTTTACTTATATGTTCCGAATTCGAACTTAACCCGTGAAATGTTTGTAGGATCTTATATCAAATGGATCAATCACCCATGTTGATGGCGTGGCAAGGGTGCACAATTCTGTGCGGCAAAAAATTAATTCACTTTTTTTTTTTTTAAATAAAATTCATTCTTTTTGAATATTTGACAAATGGCATACACCCTTTTTCCAAGGAGTGATGCAAGGGACCATTCTTGTTACCAAAAAAATGTAAGAAATTTTTTTTAACCATTTAATACTTTTTTTTCCCGATATAATCAATTTACTATCAATCACAGATGATATCAATAAGAAGAGACAAAGTTTTCTGTCCAAGATTGACCCCTGTGCCATAGATATAGGGGTGCCCAATGACCACCATTTTCCTCTTGGTGGTGCACGTACCTGTTTCTGGGCACAGGGGTTGCTCTTGGACAGAAAACCCTTGCCCCAATAATATTGGGTCAATAAAGTCGATCCGATTCAAAACCTAAAGTTAAAACCTAGTTTGTTTCAGTATCAAGGCAGCCTTGAGGTAGCCCTAAGGCATCGCATGGTCACCTTTATGACCACTTTCAATTTGACCCTCACAGTGTTAAAATTTTCAATAAATGGTCAATTTCTTAAGAAAATAAAAATTCCCATTTCTCTTTCCAAAATTAAGTTGAGGAAAGCGATTCTCTATTCGGGAGTGCGTCTTACATCAGCGTTATTTGTTTCTATCTCTATCCTCCCCAAAATAAGGGATAAATACGATTTTTTACATAAGGAAGAAAGGGATAGACACAAAGGAGCAGTGGCGTAGGACATATGCTCTCGATAGAATTATTTTTCCATTATAAAGGGAGAAGAAAAATAAAAACTTAAAAAGGGCAAAACAGAGAAATGCTTACAGTCACTGCTAATCTGTCTGTAGGGATCAGGTTCACAAAAATATCAGTAGCTGTCTGTCCATTATTGTTCGTGGCGTTTAGGTCAACTCTTCTATTTGAACTAAAATGTCCCATAAGAACCAAAGAGCATTGTTTGGCCGCGTGGTGGAATGGGGTGTTTCCATCATCATCTGCTTGGTTTATGATTTCCTTAAGCCCTAGTTGCTGTAAGGCATACCTGATTTTCTGTAAGTTCTTACTCATCACAGCAAAATGAACAACATTGCGACGTTTCTTGTCCAGCAACTCCACAGAATCTAGGCACCTTTGGACGAGCTCTCGAAATACTTCAATGCTTGATTCAAGAGCCGCGATGTGAAGTGGTGAGAGACCATCTTTATCCAATTGATACACACTAGAAGGATCATGCCTTAGCAGCTGCTGAACTATCTTGTGGCCCCATGTTTTGGATGCCGCGTAGTGGAGAGCTGTCCTTCCATTTTCATCTACATTATTGAATAGTTCTCCTTTCTTCTCTAATAGTAATTTCACCACATCTATTTTTTTTTTTTCCAAAAAACAAAAGCAACATAAATTAGGTAATTGTTTGATGGATTTGGCTCCTCTCCTAAGCGGTGATCACCCAAGTCTTTCCTATAGCTATCTGTGCGATCGATACGTATCTAAACGGTGATTCAAAAGCACAACCGTTGGATCACCGCTTGAACACTTGTCAATCGCCCAAATAAGTATGGACTAACCTGGACGATCACCGCTGATCAGGATAAGAGCCGGATCCTTGTTTGATGGTAAAAGATGAGAAATCAAAAAGTAAATAAAAAAGAAGCCCAGGGAGTAGGAGAAAGAGTGGCATTGCAAAAAATACCTAGATGACCCTCAACAACGGCAACATGTAAAGCCGTCCGGCCATGTGGCCCACCGTGAGCTGGAGATGGACAAATGTGAAATATTAGGTTGAGAATATTAAAGTATCCACCTCTAGCAGCTAGGAAGAGTGGAGACTCCCCATGTCCTTCAGCGTCAGAATTATAATTGGGATGCCCTAAATCATCAGGGTCTGCCCTAATAAGCAAATTCACCATCACAAGGTCATTTCTTCGAACAGCTTCGTGAAGGGCTGTGTTTTTGCTTTTGTTTCTCACCCTTATTTTCTCACGAGCAAGTGAACCATTTCCACTTTCGACATCATGATCAGAAGGCCAAGGCAGAATTTTTTCGATGAGAAATTCAGCTATGGAAACATGGCCTTCTCTTGCCGTTACATGTAGAGCAGTATCACCTTTGGAGTTCACCTGTGTGAGAAGTGATAAGCTTCTCCTATACTCCGTGTCACCTTCTAAACTTGAATTATGTTGGAGAAGCGCAGCGTAGACTTCTTTCACGAAGTCTGTGTGACCAAAACTCACAGAGACGTGAATGGCCGTGTTCTCTTGTGGAGTTACTTGCAGCAGCCGACTAGGATCTTCATTCACTACTAGTCTGAGAAGTGTGATGTCACCAAGTTGTGCAGCCCTGTACAGTTGAGGATCCATGGTCTAATACAACACCCCTTATCTCCTCGGAAAAGGGAGAAGAAGTCCACAAGGATTTAGGTGGGATATGGAGAAGGAACGGAGGAGTCCACAAAGATTTAGGTGGGAGGGAGAAGGATTAGGATGAAGTGGAACGAGCTAGACGATGGGGAGATGAAGAAATGGCACAGAACAAGGTCGGAAAAGCGGAGACCTTGTGGGTGAAACTACCATTCACCTCCTTTTATCCGACTCTCCCCCAGACCTAAAGTCACCTCTCCTTCAGTCAAGAAAATTAAAATTCCACTTTCCGTGGAAAAAAC
The DNA here is from genome assembly GCF_013358625.1 of Macadamia integrifolia. Lineage (NCBI taxonomy): Eukaryota > Viridiplantae > Streptophyta > Magnoliopsida > Proteales > Proteaceae > Macadamia > Macadamia integrifolia. The sequence continues at coordinate 2,667,094 of NC_056565.1, read as the reverse complement.
GGAAACCAACAGGATCCGGACGTAGAAACAGTGCACCCAATCCGTGACTGGTGGGGAAGGAGGGGAGGAGCTACAATCCTCCAACGGGTCCTACGCCTCACAAGACATATCCCTGCTCGAACTGAAGCCGAAGAAGCAGTTCGGTGCTGAAACCGTAAATATAGAAGGGGAGACTGAGACAGAGACATTTAGCAAAAAAAGCAAAAAAAAGAAAAAGAGAGATAGGAGTGGATCAGGTTCACCTGTGAGCACATTTTTGTACGGCACTGGTTCGTGGATTTGAAATTCACTCTCTTTACATTTTAATAGATTTCAAATTTATGGATCAAGAGTGTATAAGAATGTTCTGGAGAACCTGATCAGTTCTACCATTTCTTTAAGGTGCTGGACATGAACAATTAATCTTGGATTAGTAATTAAAATTAATCTTGGATTAAATTTTCCTACACGGTCGGTGGAAGACATTTACAATTATCAATGATCATAAATGTTTGTGCCTATTTATAAATAATCGATAATACCCTAATGTTCTCTCTAAACGCTATCGCGATCTTTTGACTAATCAATTCTCCCTCAACTGTGAGTGTAGGAAAACTCAGTCCGATGATCTTTAAAAAATTTAAATTGTATATGATCCACCACTTATGATGAAGTTATTATTTGTACCCAAGTTTTCTTACTCCGATTTGTACCCAAGAGATTGAACTATACTTAGTATTGATTTTGATTAAATTGATCAAAATCGATCAGGAAAAGAGGTAAGAATCGATAGGAATTGGTCAAATCAATCATGATTGATTTCAATCTAAGTCAATGGATTAACCAATTCAATATCTCTAATTTTCAAACCATATTTGTACCATTGATATGTTGGAGGTCCAAAATACTATACTCTTTGAGGTTTTTTTTTGGGTGGGGTGGGGTGGGTGGGGTGGGTTGGGTGGGGGGGGGTAAAATATACTCTTTGAGGTTGAGAACCCACACTAGGGTCAAAAAGCAAATCCTGAATTTAACATTTTAACCGAATCTTAGGATCAAACAACAACTTCATGCTTTATCTTGATACGATGTGTTTTGATCATCACTTGTACCAAATAATTTCGCCGGTCAAGTGGGAATGGCCAAATGCCAATCCTAAGATTCTGATCTTCCGGCCGCAATCATCCGTCGGGTCCCAATCACATTTGGACTTATCAGACCCGCACCGAAAACACCAACCATTCTGTCGTACTCATAGTCTCATACAAACTAACCGTCCTTTAGCTCAAATCAGCTGGGGCCATCAAATTCCTACTTTTCCGTCTTCAGTTTCCGTCTAAAGAGAGTACGGCTCTGCTAAGGTTGTCATCATAAAACTGAAATCGTTTATTGGAACTGAAATCTATCGGTTATAATTGAATCAAATCGCATCATAGTAAATTGATTCGATTTTGATTTTGTAGGTCATAATTTCGATTTAGAATCGAATTGAACTAAAAAACCGATGGTTAACCGGCACCTAGTATTAAAGACTTAAACTGTTTTAAATTTCGATTGGTCTCTACAAAAAAAGGGGAAAAAAAAAAAAGCAAAATACTAACCGAGAAGGAAGCTTCACGTTCACACAATGACACTTGTTGATTTTTTAATTTCTAGAATCATAGTTAATTAGTTATAATATGTGTAGTTTTTTACATAGAAAGTATATTGTCCTTGGAAAAATAAATGTATATTGTCTTAACCCTTTAGAAAATTTAATATATGTAGGATTCACATTAGTTGTAGGATGCAAACCATTTTCTAAAACAACACTATTAACCCCATGGAAACTGGTTGTGAACCGAATAACAAAAATCGATTAAAAACCGCTAAAACCGAAACCAGATGAAATGATTCTGATTTCACCTTATTCCTATCCGGTGCGGTTTTGGTTTCACCTTATCAAAATGTAAACTGAATAGGAACCTAACCGAATAACCAAAACCGCACCGTTTAACACCCTTAGGCTCTGCTGCTCATACGTTCACTTGATCGTATGAATCAGCAACTAACTTCTGTCCTTTTTGTTTCAGATATACCTCTCTTTATTTTTGTAATGACAGAAAATGAGACAAGTGTTATCGCTGACTATTACGACCAGATGATCGTACAAGCAGCGGATTCTATCTCCACCAAAGACCGATATGTCATGTGCCCTTGTAGCCATGTCTATCAAAGTAGGAGATCAGATCAAGTTTATGTACGAGAACAATCTTGTCTGTTTTTGGTGTATTAATTTAGAATCTACTTTCTCTCTCTTCATTTAATGGATTTCAAATTCGCAAACCAAATACATCCGAAATTGTTCTCATACATGAACCTGATCTAGATTCTCAGAATAGACCCAACAAACAGTAAGCATTAAGTAATACGACAATGGTCGGGCAGTCCCCACCAATGTTACTACATCATTAGGTTTCCATTACCATTAAACCTCTTTTTTCAAACTTCCACAAATAGTTGGAATCTGAGTAATTTTACCTTGAATCATGCCTTGACATGTGTCCAAATTATGATTTGTATGCAAACTCAAGCTATATATTGCTTTAAAGCATTGGCTTTGTTAAGTTAAGCCATGGGAAGAGATCAGGAATATGCTAACTATATTTTTCTATAGTTAGGCATTGGCTTTGTTAGTGAGAAATGACATGCATATTGTCTCGTTCTAAGTATGCTCTTTGGTACAGTTGATTATTGGAGCACAAGGTTCCATGTAGTTAACCACAATTATCTAAGATATTTTTGATTTGTTAGATTGTGCCTTTTTCATTGTGACTCTTATTTCTCCTATTTTGTTTTAATATAAGATTTTTTGCTCATATGCATATAGTTGACCTCATTAAATTTTAATAAAATTGAGTTTTTTTTGTTGTTGTTTGTACTACTATTTGTGTCAAAAGATGGAATTGGGTGCCAAGCGATGCACTACATTTGTCAGGATTTTATTCAATTAGGCTGTGTTTGATAGTCAAGAGAAGAAAAGAAGTAAAAGTACAAAAATTGCACTTTTTTCTTGGTTAAAGAAATTTTCTTTGTACTTGACATGTCTTGATCCAAGAGAAGAATTCTTTTTTGAATTTCAAAATTCACTTAAGAAATGGTGAAGTTTTCTTTTGCGGTAAAAAACACAAGAAAATATAAAACTTTTTTCTTTTCTTTTCTTTTGATGATAGTTAAAATATATATATATATATATATATATTCTTACCATTTCATTTCTTTTCTATTCTTTTCTTTTCATT
>NC_056565.1:2641799-2663814 GCF_013358625.1 Macadamia integrifolia | reverse complement strand
AACCACGAAACGGCCCAAGTATAATCCCATCTCAACCTATTATATTCTATCAGGAAAAAAAAAAAAAGTCTTACCCTATCATCTATGCGTGGCCATGATGGGTCATGGTGATCCAACTTAGTCCTAGTAGATATGACTTTTTTTTTTAGGCTGCCTCTGGTAATGTTTTTTGAACAAAAATGATGTTTCATGTTAAAAATGGAAATTTTAATTTCTGTGTTAAAATGGATTTTTTTTTTTTTTTTTTTTTTGTTTATTCAGAAATCCGACCATCTGATTTGGGAGAGAAACATACAAAAAATGGGGTTGGAGGGGTGCTTTGGCTAAAAGGCTCCGATGCCTCTTGTCAATTTCAAGCAACAAATAATTTATAGGAGAGAGAGAGAGAGAGAGAGAGAGAGAGAGAGAGAATGACCTCCTTTCCCTTTTATAGGGTAGATGTCTTGAAACCCTAATCCCCTTCAATGGTGAAATACCTTATTTGCAGGAGCCTCTTGATCTAAGATTAAACATCACCTGACTTAATTATTGATGAGGTTATTTTATGGTACATCACTTTTCTTTTTTTCTTTTTTCTCTCTGTAAAACTTGGATGTGCCCAAATTGTTTGGTTTAAGTTTAATATCCCTCGGCATTCGTTCACATAGTGGCGATGCTTGGCTGTTGCGCTCTTCCCACTGTGGACCTTTGATTTTGATATTGTCATTCTATTGTTTTTGTTGGGCAGATTTGATAAGTATGGACTGTAATTCCTCATTTAGTCCCTTACCAAAATATAAAAATAAAAATAAAATAAAAAAAATTGTCTTATTATAGATACTTATTAAAACATATTTTGATTCTATTCAAGAAAAATAAAATTTCAGAATTATTCCTCATGGCTTCTAATGAATATGGAGCCCTTACATCATCTTTAACATATTTTAAGTGGAGTCAGAATTTCAGGGAGATCCCCATCTGTATGGGGGTATGTCTATGGGAACATCTCAGAAATATTATCTTCTCTTTTTCTTTTTTTTTTCTTGGCAAATGATGGGTATCAGACCGGATCATATCGGGGCTTCAAGGATATTAGAGGAGTTGAACTCAAAACCACATGCTTCCTATTACAAAGGTCCTTTGCTAACTCAACTACCCTTTTGAGGTTCAAAAATATTTTTTTAAAATAAGAAGTTTGACAAAGAATCATAACATGAAGTAGTATTCTCTCCAAGTAACCTTATTGATGAGCCCAATTGCTTGCACAAATTAAATGGATCAGCTCCATTTATATGGTAGTCTGTCTCATTTTATCGTCGTCACAGTTGGGTTAGAAGGCACTTCTAACTACAGAGTGGAATTAGGCTATATTGTCGTATAGAGTGGTCCCTAGCCTTCCTTATCAAGGCTCCGTTTGATTGCAATAGAAATTTAAAGGGAAAGGAAAGTGAAATTTTCATACTTTAAAAAGAAATGTTTATAGTCATTACATCATATGATTATACAAACTAATTAATTTTTTTAACCATATTTAGTAATAATGTATTTTACATGTAATTTTTATTTTGCATAATATAGCAAAGGGTTTTGGATGCAAAGTAAAGTGAAATTTTATAACCAAATATAAAATGATTTGAACTTAATTTTAAAGTCACATGAGTAATGATTATATATATATTTTTTCTTTTAAGTACGAAATTTTCACTTCTCTTCCCTTATAGTGCCCTTATAACCAAACATAGTCTAAGGAAACAAGTCATTTCCCAAATGTATGTGAATTTTACGAAGACATACAACAATAAAATATGCTTAAAATGGATTAATCAAATTCTTAACATAGAAAGACTTCAAAATGAAAGAGAAAAACCATAAGCACAAGAGACAACAGTGGTTGAGGGCGTTCTCAAGGAATACAAGAGAGAGCACAGCATTACATTATTCAATTCAAGAAGACATTGAAAGAAAAACACTGAAGACTAACAAAATGAGGTAGCGGTGCCTGGAGCCCTCCAAGAACGCTATGAGCTTAAGCCCAACGTATATGAAAATTCTAGCTAGTTTCAACAAGAAAGAATAAAAAAGTTCGCAGCCAACTAATTCGATGATCAGCATGACAAACAAAAAGGCAATCCAAGAACGACGCATAGCTATCGCATAGTACTGAAGAAATTTTTGGAAGGATCCCTTGTCGAGGAGTATTGGCTTTCCATCAACGCTATTGTAGCTACCGATGACTTGAAAAACATCTGCGAAGGTGCCGGTGGTGGCAGTAAGAGATGCTACAATATGGAGGATTTTCCCCATTTTCTTTTCCCACTGTTTAACATCTGATCTTACAGTTGCTACTTCCTCTTGCTTATTCGAGTCATTGTCTATTTCCTCCTCGATCACTCCTCCTATAATCCATTTTTCTTCTCCTCTTACACTTAGTGCATAATCTGCTCGCGCAGAAGCTGTCGTCTTGGTATGTAGGTTAATCATACTCAAACTAAGCTGCAACAAAGAATATGAAATTTCAATAGGAACATCTTCTGTATGTCATTTTTTTTTCTTGGGAGGGGGGGGGGGGGGTGTTGGGATTGTGGGGGATCAAGACACTGGTTCCCATATAGAGTCCTTTTTCCCTACAAATTAACATAAAAAATTAAAGATGGGTCCATGTGATGTGACGATCCCCTAGGGATGCATGGGCCGGTCCAATTAATCAAGGCAGCCTTGAGGTAGCCCTAGCTAGCTAGGGCATCGCATGGCAAAAAACCGTTCACTTTCATGGCATATTAGTCCTTTAAAGAACAAAAAAAATGTCAAAATAAGAACAAAATCATATCATTGCTAAGCTCACAAAATATGTGAGAGACATTGCAAACATGTCCGATGATAATGAAATTTGGCTGCTGCCCAGGTCAATCCTTACTGGCAGTCAAAGGAATGGAATTTAGAAGGTTATTTTTTAAAATACTAAAATCTAGAAGGATATTTGTGAACTGTAAGGTAAATTATTTCATTTCTTTGGCAGTCAACAAGGTTTGGTTGCAACCCAAGTAGCAATCAAATTTTTTCGGTCACATGAGATCCTTTGGCGTGCATTAGGGATGATTTGCTTGTAATGCTCATGTTCGAAGCTCACATAAAAATTTAGGTTTATCATTTTTTTGAAAAAGAAAAAAGAAGAGGAAACAGATAAAGAAGACTCACCGTCACTGCTAATCTGTCTATAGGGATCAGGTTCATGATATAAATATCAATAGCTGTTTCGCCATTGTTGTTCATGGCCTTTAGATCGACTCTCCTATTTGAACAAAGAAGTCCCATATGACCCAAATCACATTGTTTGGCCGCGTGGTGAAGTGGGGTGTTTCCATCATCATCTGGTTGGTTTACGATTTCCTTAAGCTCTAATTGTTGTAAGACATACCTGATTTTCTTGTAGTTCTTACTAATCACAGCAAAGTGAAGAACATTGCGACATTTTTTGTCCAGCAACTCCACAGAATCTGGGCAACATTGGATGAGCTCTTTAAATACTTTAATACTTGATCCAAAAGCTGCGATGTGAAGTGGTGAGAGACCATCTTTGTCTAATTTATACACGCTGGAAGTATCATGCATTAGCAACTGCTTTACTATCTTGTGGCCCCATGTTTTGGACGCCGCATAGTGGAGAGCGGTCCTTCCATTTTCATCTACTTTATTCACAATTTCTCTTTCCTTCTCTAAGAGCATTTTCACCACACCTGATTTTTAATATTATTTTTTCCAAAAAAAAAAAAAAAAGACAAACCCAACATAAATTAGGTAATTGTTTAGGAGAGGGGATCAAGTCCTCTAGTACTCATGCGAGGTTAATCCACACAAATGAAATCCACCAAAGAGATCACTCCTGTACGAGAATGGTTCTTGTACAAGAACTTGATCCACACTCATTGTTTAGCTGCTCATAGAGCAAAGAGATGGAAAATGAAGAGATAAAAAAAGGCCTGGGAGCAATAGGAGAAATACCTAGGTGACCCTCAATGACCGCGACATGTAAAGCCGTCCGGCCATGTTGCCCATCGTGAGCTGGAGATGGACAAATTCGAAAGATTTGATTGAGGATTTTCGAGGATCCGCTTCTAGCAGCCAGGAAGAGTGGAGACTCCCCACCTTCCACATCAACATCATAGTTGGGATGCCCTAAATCAGGGTCTGCACCGGTCAGCAAATTCACCATTACAAGATTATTACTTCGGACAGCTTCGTGCAGGGCTGTGTTTTTGGTCTTGTTTCTCATCCTTATTTTCTCACGAGCAAGTGATGAAGAACTATTTGAGCCACTTTCTACATCATTGTCAGAAGGCCAAGGCAGAATCTTTTGGATGAGAAATTCAGCTACGGAAGTGTGGCCTTCTCTGGCCGCTACATGTAGGGCAGTATCACCTTTTGAGTTCACCTGTGTGAGAAGCGATAAGCTTCTGCTATAGTCGGTGTCACCCTCTAAACTTGAGTTGTGTTGGAGAAGCACTGCGTACACTTCCTTCACGATTTCTATGTGACCAAAACTCACGGAAACGTGAATGGCCGTGTTCTCTGCTTGTGGAGTTACTCGCAGCAGCCGGCTAGGATCTTCATTCACTAGTCGTCTGAGAAGTGTGATGTCGCCAAGTTTTGCAGCCCTGTAGAATTGAAGATCCATGGCCTCATACAACAAGACTTTAGGTGGGATGGAGAAGCAACGGAGAAGTCCACAAGGCTTTTAGATTAAGTGGAAAGAGACCATGGGGAGACGAGGAAAAGGCACAGAAACAGTTCGTAAAAGTAAAAGGTGAGACCGCCACCGCGTGAAGCCGTGGAAAAACGAAAACCAATAGTCTCCATTACACCGTCATCTACCCCTGGTGTGCTGGCCTCATCAAATTTCTACTATTCCTTCTTCTGTTTCCCTCCAAAGATGGTAAATCATGTGCCATTCCCATTAGGGTAGACCCACCACCAGGCAGTGCAGTAATTAGGAAATAAGGCAAAGTCACCACTACTGTCATTACATCAATAGGTCTCCCATCACCTTCCCCACCTCCGTGTCCCAGTCTTTGGGGAACAAAGAGTAATAAAAGCGAAGTCCCACAACTTCTTTTTTCAAATTTCCACAAGTACTTCAGTTTTTTTTCTTGGGGTGCACTACGTACGTTGCTCACTAGTAGAGTCAGAGAATGGAATTGTGCACAAGGGGCCGGCCTCAAGTGGATTGGGGTGCAAGTCATGCACAACATCTGTAAGGATTTGATCCCCATAGATGGGGATTTGATGCAGACCATGCATGGTCTGGGGTGTGGGAATTTGGGATAGTAGAATTGATTTGCTCGACTTTGTAAATATTCCATCAGGTTGTGAAAGTTCTTAATTGTCCGAATTCAGAGAAAATGTTAAGTTTTTCTTTTTATTTTTGAAGTTTAGAGTTAAAAAGGGGTCAAGTTATTTCCTGAAATCCGTTAAGTTGAGACTATGGATTTGAAGTTTTGAACACCGTCTGCTATATCATTCCTTTCTGTCTCTCTCTGTTTCTCCATTTCGTTAGAGAGCTAAGATAGAAGGAAGATAACTTTTACAGAGCAAGCATGACTGAATACTTGTCTCAGTTGAAGGAAAGTTTCAAATCCCAAAGAAGAAATTAGATATGGAGGGCTTCAAATCTTCCCTTTATTTATTTATTTATTTATTTATTTATTTTCACCAATGTTGAATAAGAATTATTCAAGTTTCACGGAAAGTAGTAAAGAGCACTAAACACCCCCTGTGAGTAGTCCAAGGTGTGACTAGTGGGAGTCGAACTTAGGTCGTCTAAGTTTATGACCCGTCCCAAGTTCATTGCTCACCAACTGCACTATCCCCTTAGGTTTAAAAGTTAATTTCAAGGTTCTCATCTTCCCTTCTCCCTCTGTTTTAGAGTTTTTTTTTTCTTTTTTAATTTATTTAATTTCTTGATTTTAACGGATTAAAAAAACCCAGAAAATCAATCATATCCTCTTCTACCGTGGGGTTTTACTTGAGCTATCCGGACAAAGAAGAGCACGTTCACTATCTCTCTACAATTTTTTCAATTAAAAATTTCTTGAAGGAGTCATACAGGAACGTCGGTTCTTTGGTATTGTTATTCTATCCGATTTTGATTTTGATTTCGATTCTATTTTGGCAACCTGAAATGGATAGAACCATAGTCAAATTTCACTGTCATTTGACAGGAAGTGTACCTAAAATTAATTTGGAGGAAGTTTTCCAATAGTGTAATAGGTGTAAGAGAAATAAATTTATCAATAGTCATAAATGTTTATGCCTATTTGTGAATGATTGGTTATACCCCAATGTTTTCTATACCCTATGAATCTCCGTGGACTATGGATGTAGATTAACTCGGTCCAATGATCTTTAAAAAAGTTGTATATGATCCACCAAAGTCTGGATTAGGCCGTCGATTCTTGTACAAAAATGATTCTAATACAAAGACCTGATCCACCCATGAGATGGTGAAGTCGCTCCTTGACATGTGTTTAAATTATAAAAAGAATATGGTGATACCATAACTCAAGGACAAAGAATACTCATTTCTTTATCGGCCCAAAAAAATACAAAAGGACGCAAGAGGAAACACCCAAAAATCATACAAAAAAGTCAAAATAAAAAGGCCTTTTTTCTCCCTCCTCTCCCTTTCTTTTGTCCCTTTTACATTGTTTTACATATGGTAACCCAAAACAATAGATGGTGAGGAGGAGAGAAACTTCTTGAAACCAAACAAAGCTTTAGCTTGTAAACTTTAACCCTGTGGGTCCCCCTCTACAGGTCCATGAGAGGAGGGAAGAAGGCAATACATAATTGGAGGAGATCCATCCCCTTACTTGTTGGCATGGGTTAGTAAAAACCACCGAAAAAACAGAGAAAAAAGAGGTCCAATAAATATGCCAAATGATACTGCCACAATAATGCTGTAGATAGTCAAGGTTCCAATGTTTGCGAGGGTATTTCTCATTTCCTTTTCTTCCCTTGTAACCTCTGCTGCTGCTGTTGTTGCCTCCTCTGCCACTGCTTCTGTTGTTTTTGGCCTATTCAGGCCAGAGCATCTTTTCTCCTTATTTGCTCCTATGATCCAGTTTTTTTCTCCTCTTACTTTTAGTGCATCCAGTGGAAACAAAATTAAAACCATCAACATCTGTTGAAGCTGCAACAAAAATGTGAAATTTCAATAGGATTGATTTTTTATTTTTAAATGGAGTGGAGATCCGACCTTCATCCACAAAAATAAAACAAAATCTAGTCAAGAGGTATAATGCTTCACTATTTACTGCTTGCTAATATATGGGTTATAGTCCATGTAATTGAGGACCCCACATATGTCTCATGGGCTAACTTTTAGGTCTTAGGTCATAGTTGTATCATCTCTTTTCTATACTTTGGATCCCCTTTCCCTTTTTGGTTGTCCCACACCTGTTGGGCTAGCTTCTGATGGGTATGGCCTTTGCCCTTGTTTAGTGGGTTTAGGATTTATCTGTTGTATCTGTTTTCCTTTTTCTTTTTTTTAAATATATATTTGATTCACCCAAAAATAAACTTTTAGGTTATAGTAAACAAGGAAATTTGCTCAAACTCTCAGATGTCATCAAATAGAGATAACTATAAAATACAAAATATATATGGCTAGTAGTTTAAAAAAAGAGAATAAGGAAGAAGCAGAAATAAAGAAATGGCTCACCGATGAAATCGAAATTGTGTATTGGACAGGGGGGATCAAATGTAAAATATCAGCAGTTGTCTGGCCCTTCTTGTTCGTGGCCTTTACGTCTACTTTCATTCTGTTACTATATGAAAGAAAATGATTTATAAGCATGAAAGAGCCTAATGTGGCCGCGAGGTGGAATGGGGTGTTTCCGTCATCTGGCTTGTTTATGAGTTCCTCAAGCTCTTGTTGCTTTAAGGCGAACCTGATTTTCCTGTGATCCTTGCTCATCATAGCAAAGTGAAGAACATTATGATTCATTTTGTCCAGTAACTCCCCAGTATCTAGGCAGAATTGAATGAGTTCCCGAAATACCTCAATGCTTGATTCAAGAGCAGCAATGTGAAGTGCTGAGAGACCATCCTTATCCAATAGATATGCATTGGAAGTATCATGCTTTAGCAACTGCTGCACTATCTCGAGGCTTCTTTTGGATACCGCATAGTGGAGAGGGTCCTTCCATTTTCATCTACCTTATTCACAAGTTCTCCTGTCTTCTTTAAGAGTATTTTCACCACATCTGATGTTTTAATAAGAAAACAAAGACAAAATAAATTAATTGTTTTGCTGCTCATGAATTAGCTAGCTAGGATGATGCCAAATCTGAGAAGCCAAGTAGTTGCAACCCTGCTCGTAGCCTAAAAAAGGGAATAATTGACCTGCTCCCTTAGGTTCACAAATACCCTCCTTGATTTCATACCCGTACGAGGATGATTCTCGTACGAGGACCTGATCTGCTCTCCCTTGATTTAAGGTTGTGCATGGTAGTCTTTCTGTTTCAGAAATGACATTTCGTGCCAAAACCAGAATTTTCTGTTTCTATGTCAAAATTCCGTTTTGAAATAAAACTCAAATGTTGGAACATGGTTATCATGTTCTAGCATTTCTCGTTTCTGGTATTTTTTTTTTTTAATCCAGTTTGTTTAAAATAAAAGAATAAAAAAAAAAAAAAAAAAAAGGAAAAACGAACCATGGACACATCAAACAGAAGATTCAGTTTTCTTGTTCCAATAAAATGAAAAAACACTAGAAACGTTTTTTCGGATGACTACCAAATGCAGCCTAAGTAGTTTAAAAAATACCCTTTGAGATTCAATTTCTTAGAACTACTTAATTGCAATCCATGCAGCAGCCAAATTTTGTCCACAAATATCCAATACTAAGGTGTAAAAGCATCTCCAGTTGTTGCACCGATGTAGCGAGCTTCAGGTGGCTGGAAGCCTCTTAAGGCGCATGCCAAGATATTCTCAATTTCCGACGCTCACCACACCTCACCACTCACTGCGGAGGATGTAGACTCAATACTAAGAAGTGAGAATCAGCACCAAGCTTCTCCTCAACGACGGCCACATGTAAAGTTGTCCGGCCATGTGGTCCACAGTGAGCTGGAGATGGACAAATGAGAAAGATTTGGTTGAGAATATCCAAGAGTCCATCTCTAGCAGCAAGGTAGAGTGGAGACTCCCCACGTCCTTCCGCATGATCAGCATCATAGTTGGGATTCCCTAAATTAGGATCTGCTCTAATCAGCAAATTCACCATCACAAGATCATTTCTTCTCACAGCTTCGTGCAGGGCTGTGTTTTTGCTCTTGTTTCTCATCCTTATTTTCTCACGAGCAACTGAAATAATTTCACTTTCGACGTCATGGTCAAAAGGCACGATCTTATCAATGAGAAATTGAGCTATGGAAGGGTGGCCTCCTCTGACCGCTACATGAAGGGCAGTCTCTCCTACTGAGTTCACTTGTGTGAGAAGTGATAGGCTTCTACTGTAGTCTGTTTCGCCTTCTAAACTTGAATTGTGTTGGAGAAGCGCAATGTACACTTCCTTTACAAAGTCTATGTGACCAAACCTCATAGAGACGTGAACGGTTGTGTTCTCTTGTGGAATTACTCTCAACAATCAGCTTGAATCTTCACTCACTACTTGTCTGAGAAGTGTAATGTCACCAAGTTTTGCAGCCTTGTAGAGTTGAGGATCCATGGCCTGATACAACGTAATAGTCGTTATCTCCTGGGGAAAGGGAGAAGTCCACACGGCTTTCTAAATTATTATGCTGCAAGGAAATTTATAAATAAATAGTCGTTTTACTCTTTCACTTTATCCGATTCCCTACCAATCGTATTGAAAAATTTGATGTTCCTCCTTCCTGGTTCACACGCGATAAAAACGGAAATGAGAAAGAGAGAGGGAGGATATGTAGCCAGCTTTTTTTTCTTTTTTTCTTTTTGTCCCTTCCCGATTTTAAAGTGATTCAAAGGAAAATTCTTTAACCCAAAATATATATATATATATATATATATGTATGTGTATGTATAGGTGTTTGTGAACCTAAGATGATGGATGAAGATGATTGGTCTTTCATAGGTTTAGGAAAAAAAAGTTATAAATATATTTTGGTAAAAGATTTTGTGCTTCACCATGTGTTATGAGTGGTTATACACATAACTGTTGGATAGGCGATAAGGGTATATGGTGCATTCATTCACCCCCAATCAATAGTTGTGTACATGTACGATCGCGCACAATATAAAACTTCTCCCCATATATTTTTAAAGAGGAAAGAATGCTAGCTGCTAGAATGTGTCTATGCGTAGACAAAACAGGTGCTAAAAGACCATGTTGCACTGTGTTGAAGATGCTCGCACCTTTTAGCATGTACCTGCATGCGGGTAGCATTCTTTTGCTCTGTTTCTAGTTATAATATATACTATTTTTGTTGTCCCTCCTTACAAATTCGAGAGTAAATTTTTTCTTTTTTAAGTAAAGAATTCCTCTTTATTCAATAGTGTCGTTCAGCCACTTCAAGTCATGGTCCACATAGAAATGGATTTTCTTGCATGTTAAAGCTCTCAACATCGTGATATGTTGTAAGAGAGTTTTTTTTTTTTTTTTTTTCAAAGAATCTCATTTGTGCAACATGTGGGAAACAAACCATGGCCCACATGAAACAGGTTTCTCATATTGGTAAAGCTCTCAATATTAGTGACTTGTTGAAGGATCTTTCTTTGAAGAGAATCTCATTTGTGCTTGTCTGGAAAGCAAGAAAAGGGGGAAAAAAAAGTGTGAAATGAAGAAAGGTAAGAATTTACATTAGCTAGGGCTATACTATTTTATGCCTCAAGATTTTTTTTTTTTTTTTTTTTTTTTTTTTTCTGGGTGTGTGGGGTAAGGTACAGAAGAAATAATTTCCATATTTTGTATTACGGAAAAGTTTATTCATGTTGTCAAAGTATAATTTCTTTCTCACATAGGTTTTATTATTATTTTCTCTCCTGCTTTGAATATGTGAGCTCCGTGTAAATGATACATTTTTAAGACTATCATTTATGTAATGTGCATGTAGAGTCCTTCCCACACTAGCAATGTAGGAAACTCTCTTCCTTTACTTATTAGCAAGCATTTTATGTTGAAAAAAAATTGAACGCAACCCAGCTAGTCGGATTGTAATGGTATTCCTTTTGAAGCCTCAAAATATACTTGAGGTAAGTCTGGTTCCTTGACCCAGCCCCAGCATCTATGCATAAACGGTTGATATGCACTTGCCTGGCCCTGTGGACCGGGCCTTGCCATGAAATAATAGGAATTGACAATTTGAAGACATGACTTCCACAAGCCATGACACCTCTGACCTTGTGGAGATTCATACTGGACCTAGGCCCATATATGCCTAAACCCAAACAATGTGGTCCACAGAGCACACTGATAAGCCCCAAATGTCGAACTGGATCAATCATATTTATTATTATTTTTATTATTATTATATTCCTTCAAAACTACTACCAGTGAAGAAGTAAGCTAACTATTTCAAAAAAAACCAGCCAAACTATTAAAAACCAGTTAAGAACAGGTCAAACTGAAGAGAATTAGGGTTTTCTCGAGAATGAAATGGTGATTTTGTGTTCTGGGGGACAACTTAGAGAATAAAATTGCATTTCGTAATTTTACTTTGCAGAATATCAATCCCGCCATTCTCTGAGAATAAAAAAAGCAGAATCAAAATTTTTTTGGTTCCTCTTTATCTTTCTCCAACACTTCAATAGAACAAGAATAAGATGCCCGACACTGATCTCTTTTCTTTTCATTCTTTGGAACCTGATTTTTTAGCCGATGAGTCCAAAGATGGTATATGTTATTTTTTTTTTAAGATTTTCTGGTGAGTATAGACTTTTTGTGCACCACAACTCATCTAGCACAGTTATTAATAATAATAATAATAATAATAATATAATTTTGGGATATCATAAACAAGCTTAATTTATTGAGACTCTGAAGAGAGAGAGAGAGAGAGAGAGAGAGAGAGAGAGAGAGTATTTTTATTAAAATGGATTTTGAATGATTTTACCGTTACCATAGACCTTATAAGCTATGTTTGATTGTAAAAGGAATTAAAGTGAAGGGAAATGAAATTTTCATACTTAGGAAATAAATATATATAATAATTACCCATGTGACTTGAACATTAATTTCCAATCATTCCATATTTAGTTATAAAATTTCGCTTTGCTTTACTTTGCATCCAAAATCCTTTGTTATAATATGTAAAATAAAAATTACATGTAAAATATATATTTATTAAATATAGTTAAAAAAAAATTAAGTAGTTTATACAATCATATAGCCATATAGGGTAATGATTATAAACATCTCTTTTTAAAGTATGAAAATTGCTCTTTTTCCCCGTTAAATTTTCATTGCAATCAAATAGAGCCATAAAGGATCAGCCAAGCCGGCTAATCCCACCAATCTAACACCAATATTTTGATAATGGGCTTCGAATAGAAAGAATAGGATAAATTAAAATGATTAAAGAAAAAAATATGGTGCCAAACTCACAAGACGTTAACCTCTCATATACTTTACCAAAAATACAAAAAACCTCTCTTGTAGACATTTGGACAATTGGACTTTCGACCGCATTTCTACACGTAGCTTGGATGCAACAAAAGCAAAGTAAAAAATGGAACGGATTTGCTTGTAAAACACGTAAAAGGAATTAAATACACTGTATTGTAATACCACATTAGTTGTTTTTTAGAAAGTGTACCCGATGTTGATGTATAAGAGATTTCTTGTTTTCCTTGCTTTACATTATAGGGAGGACCTGCACATATGTTGTAGTAAAACCAACAGAGTTGGTTGAGTCATATCAAAAATAGACACTCAACGTTTGATACGCCACCTACAGTAAATAAAATTTGGGAATTCTATGTTTTACCTCCAAGGTAAAACAATCACTGATCTTTGTCTGATTATACACAGACTTTGATCCTTTGGAAAAGAAAGGCTAGACTCACTAAGTATGGTTTGGTCAAAACAAAGAAGAAAGAGAGAAATAGTGTTTAGCCAAAAAAACAAAAAGAATACCATACTTAAAGATGTACCTATGTATAGGTGCTACCTATACACTTGTCCGCATATGAATACCTCTCTGTACTCATACAGACATGTCTACGTATGAATACATCATTGTACATATAAGTGGATATATACGACACCTATGCGTATTTGAATTTAAAATTCAAATCTGATGCAAAAAGATAAGTATCTCTTGACCCACACGCCCCCGCCCCCGCCCCCGCCCTGACCTCGACCTCGCCTTGGCCATAGCTCAGCTTGACTTGGCTCGACTCGACACGCATGCGTGATTCAAAAGCACCCCAAGAACCCCGCCCCACACAGACACACATGAGAGGGGAGAGGAACTTCTTCGTTCTAGGCATGGTTTTAGTGCACAGTGTCTGATTGGATATCAGACATTTCAAAATTGATACAGTATTGACACATATTGATATTAGTTCTTCTCCTAAGAAGCAGGTTTTCTTGACATTTTACCCCTGGTCTGTATCATTCACTCGATACAACATTTTCCATGTTTCTTGGCATCTTACATGAAATTAACTTATTATTCTCTTATGATATTATTTTGTTACACTTCATTGATTTTTGTGCTCTCCTATTGTATTTATTCAAAAAACCCTCTCCCTCAGATATTTTATATTTTTTTATCTTTCATTTATATTAGAAAAAGAATTTGTGTATGCTCATCTGGTAAATGTTGACAAAGATATTCTTTAGGCCGGGAGGATAAAGTTTTTTTTCTTTTTCCAATCATCTAATTCATGCGATTTATATGAGAGCGTACAATCCTCAAATTCAAATAGTTGATAAGAAAAACTTATTTATGGGTTTAGAATCTACTCAAGGTTTCTCTTCTGAATAGGTCAAACTTAGAATAGAAAAACAATCAAACTCTAAGTTTAAAACGTATCGGCATATTGTATAACTTTAGGGAAAGGAACACCCCTACACTCTTGGGTGTGAAAATGATCATCACATTTGGGTGTAAATGAGTCTTTTCACACCCAATTATGTCAGGGCATTTGGAACACCAGACGAGCAAGATTCTTTTTTCCCATAACTTCATCTTACATTCTATGGAAAAATTCTTCAATTAGATAGTTTACATTTTGGAAAAGGTTACCTGAGCCACCTGGAGAGGGTATGCTAACAGCCTCTCACTTTATCTCTTTTTCGCACAAGAAATGATCTCATTGCCAACCTATGTACAAAACTATGCCACTATTTCTCATTGGTGCACTCATGTGCTCCTCTTAGCTGATTGTTTAGAAAATCCTCTCCGTTTATATCTTTTCTCACTCTGCACCTATAATAGACTCTTCTTCACCATTACCCATAAAATACTTTTACATTAGGATTTTTTTTTCTCATCTTCAACTCTAGAACCTATAATAGACTCTAGAAGAAAAAGAAATTTTGCTGAAGCTCACCTTAAAATATTGACAAATGAGTTTCTTCAGAGGATCAGGGATAAAACATAAAAAGGAAAATAATGAAGTATCAAAATATGGATCAAAAGATAATAATTATATGATCAGTTTAGTATTAGACATTTATCCCTTTATTTAATGGATATCAAAACAAAATAATTAAATAAGCGTATCCATTAAACACTGGTAATAAATAATATACAACAACAAAAATAATCCAGAATTCCGGATCACTAACCCATATGTGCCTCTTCACGATAGATAATATTGTGTGTCTTTTGTTTTCATAAATACTTATTCATACATTTTTTTCTTTAACACTACAATGCCACTAATGGGCCAGGATTTGATCCATTGACCAAACCTCGGGCATGTTCTTAAGTGACTAGAGCAAATGTCAGACCGCAGGCCAAGCGTAGGTGTGCTTCATGCATTTTTAATGATAAGCAAAATGACACATATCGTCACCTACCAATAGGCCATAGTTGTGTATATCTCACCTAACCGTTAATATATACAAATAACACCTTAAAACGGGTAGGTGATCCAGACTCGGATATATGAGCCCAAACAACGCAACAAACTCCACCTAATTAAAGTATCCCTATAGCTCTGAACTTCAGATTTTAAACCCTTGAAGATTCACTATCCACTTTATTAGCATGCCGGGTTGCCCTACAGTCACAATAGAAAACCGTATAAACCACGTAACTCCAAAGCACAATCATCCCAAACAAACAAATTAAGCCCATTTTATCCACAAGCCCCATCATCACTACCATCATGGTCTCATCCTGACCGTCCAATGAAACCCTAAAGCCCCACCCAACACCACGAGAGATCAAAACCAGAAAACCAGCCAAAAGCCACCCACAAAACCGCCTTCCCTCCATCAGCTCCCACCCAACCCTTATAGCTTCCCACCCAAACCGCTCTTCCAACACCGAAACCACCATAGCAAAACTTAAAACCGCCATTAATTCCACCTCCAAAACTGCTCCCAAAACCACCATCAACCACTGGGCATGTACGCTCCACCCTACCAAAGTCGTAACCGTACGCATCAAGTGTACGTAGATCACCATTATGACAAATACGCAGATCGACGTAACAAACGCGCTCTTCCACGTTACCCGAACGGCTGACACCGCCGTTTGTAAGTTCGGCCGCTTCCCGGCACACGCCAATGCCGTCGAGTTAACGGACGTTATCATGGCAAAAAGAGAAAGACCATAACAAGGGATCCAAAACAGAGCTTTAATACAGAGTAGAGAGGCCGTATCGACTCGGATTTGCTTCCATATTTCTCGAGCCTCGAATCGTGTTGGTGAAAGCCCCGCTATGGCTTCAAGATGATAGATTTGGGCTTTCAAGGGATGAGAATAGAGAGATAATGAGAAAATGTGGAGAGAGAAAGGAAAGATGGTGAGGATGGAGATGGAAATAAATAGTTTGGGGTTTCTGAAGAGAATTTTGATGGAATCGGTAATGGTGTAGAGACCACAGGGATGACGATCTTCGTGGAGAGCGAACTCGAGCTGCTCTGTTGCTTCAGACATTCTCTGCTTCTTCTTCTTCTTCTTCTTCTTCTTCTTCTTCTTCTTCTCTTCTTGTTCTTCCTCTTTTTGGGCTGTTTATGTTGCGATTCATTCTCAGGCTCTGTGGCGTGTTATCTATGTTGCTTCGTCAGTTAATTCATTTTATTCGATTGCTTTTCGGCTGTATTACGGAAATACCCTTCTATTGTAATTTTTGTGGTTGCGGGAGTGGACGATTGCGATCAATTCTTTGGAGTCACGTGTAGGTCCTGTGTTGTGAGGAGTGTCGGATTGGATAAGACCGAAAAGAGTTCTATTGTTTCGTCCTCTAGATTTAATTAGATTAACGTTAGGTTCTCCTTGCTTGCAAGGGAAATTCATCCAACCGTTTTGGTCCAATTGGGTCATTGATTCAATGAAACTTGACTTTTCCACCTTCGAGGGTTCAAATTGCCCGGTTTCAATTCAACATATATCCACCCAACACTGGTCTAACCACTAGTTAAGATACAAACCAGATCAACAGAACCAGCACAAAACCAAGCAATTGTCCCTGTAATTTCTTCAATATACATTGTCCAATTCAGAAAATAAGATCATCCTAGACATCGATATAAGAATAAATTACTTTCGTTCAACTTTTAAAAAGTCTTACAATCATAATTAAGAATTCATTGTTTTCATCCCATTTTTAAAAAGTCTTACAATCATAAATAAGAAGTCATTGTCTTCATTCTACTTTCAAAAAATTCCTACAATAAATACATCAAACTTTAGACTTTGCATTCTTCATCAATTGGATTTGTCTTGCATACTCCTCCAAAGGATATTCATTACCTTTCATAGCCTTGCCTTGGCGTATCAGATTTAACAGTATCCTGCAATATAGAAAAATTAACCTATATTGTGTTTGAATGCTAAGAAAATAAAAAGGACATCTTTTAATAAATAAATAAATAAAAAGACACATTAGAGTGAAATTATTGGCTCTTAAACTAGTATTAGGATTGCCTACTCAATCAACAATAAATGTATTTATAGTCTGTCACCATATACTCTTATACTTATGTACTTTTATGGCCAGCAATTCAAAAGCATTACAAAACTCTATTTCTAGTAAGTGGTCAAGTCCCAAATTCTTCCATCAAAGCTAAGCCAATTGTCATTCTCCTAAATTGAATATCATTATGTACGATTCTTTGCATAGTTGAAGTGGTATGAGATGAATTTGTTAATAGCGAAAGGTAAATAATTTATAAATATAAAGGAGTGGAGAATAAGTGCAATCTATTTGTCAATTTTTAGAAGGAAGGAAAAAAGAATCCTTAGCATTCTAATAGAGGGTGCCATTTGTGCAATATATTGAGTGAACTAGTAGATATAAATTGATATACCAATTCATCTCAAACCCTAATAATAAACAAAATGTTAATTTCACTAACTTCCCTTGAAACAAAAATATTCTTTCTAAAGGGAAAATATTTTTTGAGAAAGAATGCATGGCACTTGTGCCCATACATATGGGGGGTAAAACGACTGACTCGCCCCAAGAAAAGGAAAGTGACTCTTCTATAGATATTTTCTTATTTGCTTCCATTGTCCCATGTAGAAACTGTATTCCTTCACAGGAAAGACTTCCTCATAAAGAATCCTCCTCAGATTACAAGGGAGATATTCCCTGAAAATATCACCCCAAAAAAAAAAAAATCTCATTTTCCAGAAAATGAGAATTAACATACTATGAGCTTATGACCTATATCCTATATAAATCTAAGACTTAAACTCAATTAGGAATCAAATCCTTTCTGACAAATTAACCCAGAAACTTGCTGGAAAGCAAGTGGAATTTACCATGAAAAACAAATTTGAACTTACTATAAATGAATGAAATTAGATTACTCAGGATAATAAACATAGCATGTCACTAAATTAACCCCAAAAAAAATTACGAGGATTACGATATTAACCCTATACACATAAATCACTATAAGAAAACACATTTTTGGCGACGGAAAAAAAGCGTCGCAAAAAATAAAAAAATCGTCGCTAAAAATAGAGGCGACGGTTAATTTTCCGTCGCCTATACTGCCGCAGCTAAAAATAGGGGACGAGAAAACATGGGTGGTTGGGAAAATTAATATTAGCGATGGAATTATATTTTTCGTCGAAATTCATTTATAGCAACAGTATAAAAAAATCCGTCGCAAAAAATGTATATGCCAACAGTAGTTATCCATCGCCTAAGCCTAATAATAATCTATTTATAGAAACGGTATAATAAAACTTGTCACCAAATATAAATTAAAAAAAAATATATATATTTATATTAGTAAATTTTACATATTATGGAAATTGTCCCTGTAATTACTTCAATATACATTGTCCAATTCAGAAAATAAGATCATCCTAGACATCGATATAAGAATTCATTGTTTTCATCCCATTTTCAAAAAGTCTTACAATCATAAATAAGAAGTCATTGTCTTCATTCTACTTTCAAAAAATTCCTACAATAAATACATCAAACTTTAGACTTTGCATTCTTCATCAATTGGATTTGTCTTGCATACTCCTCCAAAGGATATTCATTACCTTTCATAGCCTTGCCTTGGCGTATCAGATTTAATAGTATCCTGCAATATAGAAAAATTAACCTATACTGTGTTTGAATGCTAAGAAAATAAAAAGGACATCTTTTAATAAATAAATAAATAAAAAGACACATTAGAGTGAAATTATTGGCTCTTAAACTAGTATTAGGATTGCCTACTCAATCAACAATAAATGTATTTATAGTCTGTCACCATATACTCTTATACTTATGTACTTTTATGGCCAGCAATTCAAAAGCATTACAAAACTCTATTTCTAGTAAGTGGTCAAGTCCCAAATTCTTCCATCAAAGCTAAGCCAATTGTCATTCTCCTAAATTGAATATCATTATGTACGATTCTTTGCATAGTTGAAGTGGTATGAGATGAATTTGTTAATAGCGAAAGGTAAATAATTTATAAATATAAAGGAGTGGAGAAAAAAGAATCCTTAGCATTCTAATAGAGGGTGCCATTTGTGCAATATATTGAGTGAACTAGTAGATATAAATTGATATACCAATTCATCTCAAACCCTAATAATAAACAAAATGTTAATTTCACTAACTTCCCTTGAAACAGAAATATTCTTTCTAAAGGGAAAATATTTTCTGAGAAAGAATACATGGCACTTGTGCCCATACATATGGGGGGTAAAACGACTGACTCGCCCCAAGAAAAGGAAAGTGACTCTTCTATAGATATTTTCTTGTTTGCTTCCATTGTCCCATGTAGAAACCGTATTCCTTCACAGGAAAGACTTCCTCATAAAGAATCCTCCTCAGATTACAAGGGAGATATTCCCTGAAAATATCACCCCAAAAAAAAAAAAATCTCATTTTCCAGAAAATGAGAATTAACATACTATGAGCTTATGACCTATATCCTATATAAATCTAAGACTTAAACTCAATTAGGAATCAAATCCTTTCTGACAAATTAACCCAGAAACTTGCTGGAAAGCAAGTGGCATTTACCATGAAAAACAAATTTGAACTTACTATAAATGAATGAAATTAGATTACTCAGGATAATAAACATAGCATGTCACTAAATTAACCCCAAAAACAATTACGAGGATTACAACATTAACCCTATACACATAAATCACTATAAGAAAACACATTTTTGGCGACGGAAAAAAAGCGCCGCTAAAAATAGAGGCGACGGTTAATTTTCCGTCGCCTATACTGCCGCAGCTAAAAATAGGGGACGAGAAAACATGGGTGGTTGGGAAAAATAATATTAGCGATGGAATTATATTTTTCGTCGAAATTCATTTATAGCAACCGTATAAAAAAATCCGTCGCAAAAAATGTATATGCCAACAGTAATTATCCATCGCCTAAGCCTAATAATAATCTATTTATAGAAACGGTATAATAAAACTTGTCACCAAATATAAAATTAAAAAAAAAAAATATTTATATTAGTAAATTTTACATATTATGGAAATTGTCCCTGTAATTACTTCAATATACATTGTCCAATTCAGAAAATAAGATCATCCTAGACATCGATATAAGAATAAATTACTTTCGTTCAACTTTTAAAAAGTCTTACAATCATAATTAAGAATTCATTGTTTTCATCCCATTTTCAAAAAGTCTTAGAATCATAAATAAGAAGTCATTGTCTTCATTCTACTTTCAAAAAATTCCTACAATAAATACATCAAACTTTAGACTTTGCATTCTTCATCAATTGGATTTGTCTTGCATACTCCTCCAAAGGATATTCATTACCTTTCATAGCCTTGCCTTGGCGTATCAGATTTAATAGTATCCTGCAATATAGAAAAATTAACCTATACTGTGTTTGAATGCTAAGAAAATAAAAAGGACATCTTTTAATAAATAAATAAATAAAAAGACACATTAGAGTGAAATTATTGGCTCTTAAACTAGTATTAGGATTGCCTACTCAATCAACAATAAATGTATTTATAGTCTGTCACCATATACTCTTATACTTATGTACTTTTATGGCCAGCAATTCAAAAGCATTACAAAACTCTATTTCTAGTAAGTGGTCAAGTCCCAAATTCTTCCATCAAAGCTAAGCCAATTGTCATTCTCCTAAATTGAATATCATTATGTACGATTCTTTGCATAGTTGAAGTGGTATGAGATGAATTTGTTAATAGCGAAAGGTAAATAATTTATAAATATAAAGGAGTGGAGAAAAAAGAATCCTTAGCATTCTAATAGAGGGTGCCATTTGTGCAATATATTGAGTGAACTAGTAGATATAAATTGATATACCAATTCATCTCAAACCCTAATAATAAACAAAATGTTAATTTCTAATTAGCACTTAAGTGGGTGCATGGGTAACTATGCTTTTACACATGTAGATTGACAAGCACATGCCTGAGAGGAATGGCCACCCATGCGAACAAGAGATGGGAGGGAAACACTCAAACCCAGAAATGGATATGGTTAATTAAGTTTCAGAGCTTTAAAACGAGATATACACAAGAGGAATCCTATAGAAAGGATGCAGTAATGGGATTTGGATGTGAAAGAAAAAATTGAGTGTATGTAGATCTGCATGCACTACCAACTCTAGAAGCCCTAAAAGAAGTTGAAACAGCTTTATCTAATTTCTTAAAATTTCTATCTTTGGAATCCATTTTCCTTTTCTCTTTTTTTTCTTTTGGATTTTGGTGATTCCATTGTTCAAGAAAGCCAGGGTGAAGAACACGAAAAAAAAAAAAAAACATCCAAGGCCCTGCATAGGATTCCCGATAAACCACCCCAACCCACACAACTAAATCATACACTCACTTAACAATTTCTTCTGTTTCTTCTTCTACCATCACTAGCTAGAGCTCACTCTTCCTCCTCTCGTTCTATTCCTCAAGTCCATCAAGGTGAGCCCATAACCACTCCTCTTCAATACTTTCCTTTTTCTCATTCAGTCCCACTTGGTTCCCATTCTTGCAATTCCTATTCGCGGCAACCCATTTAGCTGCATTCAAGTTCAGACAAAATTGAATGTAATTTATGGGTTATTAGGAGTTTAAGACTAAATGTCACTCTCATAGTTGAACTCCAAGCCAAGTAAAACTGATTTTACTCAATCGTGGCTTTTCCTGTTCGAAAAACTTTTCATAACTCTCTCTCTCTCTCTGGCTTTAGCATAGATTTAACTTTCAAGTTGGGTGTGGCACTACTTATTGGTCTAACCATCAGCAATATTAAAAGGAAGTGGTGTTACTATAGCCCCAAGAGGGGCAATTTGTGTCTCTTTTGCTTTACATGGAAGTAGATGTTTGTGATATGGGCTACTAGTGTGGGAGAGTTGGATCATCTATTGGCATTCATTGGTTAGGATGTAGGGTCATTTGAATTTTTCAGTAAGTAACTT
>NC_056565.1:2597616-2641699 GCF_013358625.1 Macadamia integrifolia | reverse complement strand
TGTATGATTATACTTCTATAACTCTTAATATCTCAACAAAAATCTCACATGGTCGACCTGAAAGTCTGCCTTTAGAGGTCGAGATCTTCTTATCAAAGGGATGTTGTCTAATTGTTAAAGTTGGGCATGTTGGCTTTATCAATTCATGTATAAACCCTGGATCCCAATTTTCACTTAACTGATCGATGGCACAATATCCTTCACCTCCTTCTCCTTGGTAGTAGCTGATCTTATTTATTATCCATCCAATTTGCGAAAGGCTAGGCTCATTAAGTATTAGTGAATGGATAATAGATATGGGGGAAGCCATTCTCTATATTCCCATTTCATTTTTGGATGATGAAGACAAATTCATCTTGGCCCCTACTTCTAAAGGAATTTCAATCATTTATCAATCAGTTTAGCAGAAAATTTGGCATCTCGACGTGGCTTCGAAAGTGTAAATCTTTATCTGGAAACTTCATTCACCCCATTTGATCCTGTGATTGGACTGGAGAAGGGCATTTTCGACCATAAACAATAGAGGTGAGAGTTAACAATGAGCCCATAATCCAATCTTAGTGTCGCATCATCATTGGTGAAGAGATTCTCTCTTCACCCTGGATGGAGGAAAACTTAATCCCTAAACAAAATGTTGTTAATGTGATTAATTTAAAAAGACTTTTGAGTGTCCCCCTATATACAAACACATGATTCTTTAGGAAATACACAAGTACATGTACTATATATGCTTATTATGTGTGAATTTTCTGGTTCCATCTGAACTTAAACATAAGATGCCAAAGATACATTTCTGTCAAAATGTGTCTTTCAAATTTAAAGACACATCCCAGCAAGTGCCCAACCAAGGATGAGACCAAAACCCATGTGGGTAAGAATAAAATCCCCTCCAAGAAGCTTCAATTAGTCACTTTATGATAAAGTAGTCATAAATGAGTAACAAAGAGAGCAAAGGAACCCAGTTGCCTTCTAATAAAGCTTCATTTCTCTCTCACAAAAGCAGCAAAAGAAGTTTGGGAATAAAGAAAAAAAAAACACAAGAAACACTGGGAGAAATAAAAGAAGCATCTTTAGTGTCTCTCCACCTTCATACAATCTCTAAAAAGCACTATTGACTGGTCTAACCTTCATAACTGGATTAAATTCTTCCTTCACTACTTAAGGATAATGAGTACCCAACTTAAAGGCTCTAGTTTTTATATCACATTGCATTGGATCTGCCTTACTTGTTAAGGGTCCTCACGAAAATTAAGAGAATCAAAACATCTCAGGTGATTAAGTAACAAATCTCTTTACACACTTGTTATATAGCTTTCTAGATAATTTGGACCCAGAATTCCTTCACTGACGGCCATCAATGGACTTAGATAGGTGTCAGGGAACTATGAAGCGAATTTTGTACCTGCAACATAAAAGAGGAAAAAATGATGACCTTGGATTTATGAGTGAACCTTTCACTGTAGATGAAGAAAAACTTTCTACAAATAATTGAGATCTTGATGAAATAATATTTGATATGAGGGGGATTTTTATTTGAAACCAATCAATCATGGCTGCCAATAGATTGCAGGAAAGGTGATAGTAGACCATTTCCATCTACTTGATCAAATCGTAACGTGCGATTCTTACTCAAGATTTGCTTATACAATCTCAAGATATCATGTTCACGTATACAATTGTACTCCATAATAAGGGTTTTAGGGGGGGGGGGTTGCTTAGCTTATACAACCACTTCATATAATAATTATTGTACTAGGAAACAGAGAAGGAAGACAATTTCCTCCTTTGATAATGCCTTGATCAGGTATAAATGTATTAGTGGTCCCAATCATCTATATATGTAACTAAGGATGACATGGGGGAGCAGTTACTCTTATGTATGTATGATACCAAATAATGCATGCCTTTGATATGTGAGTGACATCATAGATTGCCAAACATCCCCGATTCTAAAGAGTTCCCTTTTCGGGTTTCAAATTTGAATTTCATATGAAAAAAAGAAAGGAAGTAAGCATCTATGATGTTCTAATCTTTGCACACCATGTGTGTGTGTTGAGAGAGAGAGAGAGAGAGAGAGAGAGAGAGTCTATAAGGTAAAAAGTCATGAAATGATTAGTGGGGGCAAAATTGAAAACCACAATACACCAAAATAATTTGTTAACAACCATGACGCTTACAGTTTATATCGCTTAAAAGCTAAGAAAACAAATGATTAGAATTTGTAAAACACTTTTATGATGTTTGATGTCATTGAACATGAAATGAGAAGAGGAGGAAGTAGAAGAAGAAGAAGAAGAAGAAGATTTGATCAGTCCCAGTTTTTCAGTAAAGGGCCTTAGAAGATCATTGAACAATTTTACTTGAAAACTGCATATTTCCAGGGACCCATAACAGTTCTTCCAAACCCATCAAGGGGAAAGACAACAGGAAAAGAAGAAAAGAAAAACCCAACTCTGTGAGCCATCAAACTCAACCTGTAACCAATTTCTGAAACCTCCATTGGGACACAATAAGGAGAAACAGAGTATCTCTCTCACGCTCATATGCTTCTAGCCATCATTTCTTGGTATCTCCTGTATGACTCTTGCTTCTCTAGCCTAAACTTCTCATGGCAAGTTGCGATAAACTTGGCGGCAAGTCGATCAATCTCATCGACCTCTACATCAACTGCTGAACTCTCAGGAACCTTCTCTTCAAGCCAATGGAGGTAACCTGATAGTTGTGACTCCATTCCTTCTTCACAGTCCTCATCAGCAGGGAAAACAGAGTTCCATGTGGAATCATAGTAGGCATGGCTATTACTTAACCCATCCATAGAGGGCTCAGGCATAGGAATAGGCATGGGCATGGGTCTCACATGTGAAGAACACCAGCAGTAGCGTGCTCCAATTGAACCAAACAGCTTCTTCCTCATCTTCTTGTTCTTTATACTCTTATTGATGCTTTCAATGTAGTAGTCATGGCTGTTCTGCTTGAGCAGTTCAATGAGCTTGGACTTAGCTTTGGTTAGTGCATAGATGAGTCTGCAAAAATGTCTGAGGATATGAGTATGAACAAGGGTTTTGATTTTCATGGAGTTTGGGTATGGGTATGGGAGAGCCTTCACAGAGAAATGGTTAAGAAATTGGAGAGATTTTAGATAGGATGGCCCAACCATTTTTTGGTATAAGGGTAGGCTTCCCCTGCTCAAATGACTCTTATTTAAAGGGACAGGTTACTAAATTGCCATTGGGTCTTGACCAAATCACCAGTGATGGCCTTATGGGTTTGTGAGTTGTGACTTGTTCAAAGCTTTCTTTCTTGTGTACACTGTACAAACTCTGGTCATCACCTGCTGATGTTCCTCACATGAAAAGGACAGAACCTAAAACTGACAAACGTCACAAACACAAGGCTTTGTTTGGTTGAAGCCTTCAAGAAAAAATTTCAGTAGGCTGAGTAAAGATGCCATTTTTAATTTTTTTTTTTAACCTCGGGTTGTGTCGGGTAAGAGTGAGGAGTATAGCCTGGTGGACACTGAAACGAGTCAGATCCAATGCGGCCTGGAAATGCAACAAATATAGAGACAGGAAGTATACTTGACACACTGTGGGCCCCGATGAGAGTAAGGATGTCAGGCCAATTTGGGCCAGGTCAAGCATTACTCTGTAACTGGGCTTGGCTCAGTTAGGTATGGTACTTGATGTTGAATTTCCATGCTCAACAACCGAGACCAAGGTTTAAAAACTCAGAATCGAATCAGTAGAATCGGCCGGGCCATTGTACCCCTTGTAATTATAAGGCTGAATATGAAGTTTCTTCTGGGAGAAATGTAGAAAGGGTTTTCCTAACAATAACAATAACAACAAATATATATTATCTCAATTAAATGGAGTCGACTATATGAATTCTATGAAAAATAAATAAATAAATAAATAAACAACAAAAGAAGAAGAAGGAAAAAAAAAAATGTAGAAGAGGGATAAGAGAAGAAGATAAGGTAGTAATCAAAGATGCATCATAGGAACAACATCAATATGGGTCGGCTGCTCGGTCCTTGTCTTCCGCAAAACTCTACTCATAGTCATATTAGAATCGAGCCCCACCATATTCATGTATTTTCTCACCACTTTGTTAATAGTCATATAGGTCTTTCGCTACCTTTTTCTAGCTCTCTCTAAGTGAATCTGATTACTCTTCCTTACTGGGGCATCTATAGATCTCTCTTGCACATGACTATACCACTTCAATCGGTTCTCGTAGAGCTTGTTCTACATTGGTGTAACCTAAGACTCCTTCACTTTTTGAATCACATGTTACCTAAACCTAGTACTCATTCACCAATGGGGTTGGTAGTTTAGTGGTGAATATGCCCTCTACTCATCACCGCTTGAGTCAGCTGGTTGTGGGTTCGAGTCTTGACATGCCCACTATTGCCATTAGTCCTGAGGAAGCGTTGCTTGCGGTACGGGGGCTCAGTGTCTGCAATTCAATTGAAGGCCTAATTCTTCTACATTTTATCACTTCAAAATGCATTCTAAATACATAGCTTGGAATGCATTCTTTAAATATAGAATGTATATGTCAATAAGAGTTGTCAAAATTTTCAACCTGTGCTAGTAATTGGAAGTGTTTGATAATTGATGTTATGTATTTAAAAAGAAAAAAAATCCACTCACTTTTTGTGACTTTGAACTCATTTCTAGTACAATATCCACACTTATTTTGAACTAAAACTTGATTAATGAGATAGATATTGACTCCTATATAACTTGTATCAATTAATATTTTTTGTATGGTCTTTGTAACAGCAATATAATAATTCATGCTTTTTTACGGAGGCCATGGTAAGCATGGGTAGGTTAATATGATAGAGAATTCATGCACTTCCAAGTGGCCCAATAATTTTAGCTGAAATTCAAGATAAACACATACCCCAAGATAGGGGTGTCAATTCCTAAACCGAACCTATAAAACCGGTCGGACCAAACCGATAACAACACGGACCGAATCGAACCGAAGCCTTATTGGTTCGGTTCGGTTTCGAGTATTGCAACCCCAAAACCCAACCGAACCGCACCGGAAACCGGATGAACCCAAAACCAAACCAAAACCGGCTCAAAACCCAGACCGAAACCGAAACCAAACCAGTAAGAAACCGAAACACTCCAAAATTCATTAAAAAAAAAAAAATCAAAATTTGCATAGTTTTGTATACATTTGTATGAAAAGTCGAATCCAAACTAGACCAAAAACCAAAACCAACCCGGTTACAAATCGATTTAAGAAACTGAAGACAAACCGAAACCAAACCGCACCAAAACCGAAACCAAACCGAAACCAGAATTTCCTTATTGGTTCGGTTTCGGTTTCAACTTTCCCACACTGAAACCGACTCAACCCGGACCGACCGATTGACACCCCTACGTCAAGACTAGGAGTGTCAACAAAATCAAGCTGGTGAAACCACCCAACAAACTCAAACTGAATTGATTCACTATCAGGTCAGCCTCATTTTGAGTTATATGAAACTGGTTGAAAATCAGACCGATCAAAATAGAATAAATGGAAAAATAAGATCAAAACCAATAAAAAGTCAAAACCCATTGATGTAATATGGAAATTCATTCTTACTCACTCTCCTTGTAGAAAACCCTCCCCTAATGCAAGTTTTCCGCGGAAGAAAGCAAAAATAATATTTAATAATTTTTCCTGTGATTAATAAAAGCTTCCATAGCATAGTGGTAGTGCGTTCGCTTCGTAAGCGAAAGGTCGCGAGTTCGATCCTCGCTGGGAGCTTTTGTTTTATTTATTTATATATATATATATATATAATAGAGGTCTTAATGAAGACATCATTCATGGTTATAAATTTGATTAGTTTGAGGAGTGATATTTTTCGACCTAATGTAGAATGAAGACATCATTTGATTGGATTGATGAGTGATATTTTTGGATCTAATTTAGGAGTTGATGAAAACATCATTCACTTTTCATGAATTCAATCATAAGGTCAAGTAATCAATAGTGATGAGATTATTTCTTCACCTAAGACGAAGGAAAACTTAATCCTTACATTCTAATGTAGAAAGAAACACATTGATAAGGAGTAGCTTTCCTTTCCAAGTCCTCCGGAATGAAGGTTTCGATGATTGTTGAGTCGAGAGAAGGTCCCATACTTTTTTTTATTACTATTATTAAGGAAGAAGTTCCCATGCTTCTTACCTAATTCTCCCCAAGCTATTCAAATTATATGCCACCATATTCCCCCATAGGAAAAGGGATTTTCAAACACCTATATTATTTTCTTAAAAAACAAAAAGGAAGAAGAAAAGAACCAATACATTTCTTGGTTAGAACACCAAGAATTCATAAAAATACAGAAAAGCATACCTACAAGTTATAGAGTAAATGTAAATGTCACCAAACAATCAACCTATGGAAGAACTTGTTCATAGATTTTCACTTGCATGTGGAAGCTGATTTGCCTATATAAGTGATTAGGATTGGGTATGACCCAATCATTTATAAGACTTCTCTCATTATATTTCAGTTGTTAAAATATTCCTTTACATTAAGGATTAAGTTTTCCTTCACACAAGATAATAAGAGAATTCTTACATCCACGATCATCATTGCACTTTGGTTAATTTTTGGGAATAGTGAAGAGAAGATTTTTTCCCTTGTAAATATAAATCAATTAATTTTTTTGTTATTTACATCATAAGGAACTGCTCAAGGGGACTTTATTCACACACATAAGAGGGGAAGGAGGATGATAAGAAGGGAGGGTTGCATGTGATAGGAGTTGATCCCTAAACCACAAACGTGGCGCCTGCTCTACAAACAGAGACTGCAACCAGTGCACTGGATTCAACTAAATATTAATTAGTTGTTCATTGAACTCCAATATAACCCACTTTATTGCCACAGTCTAGACGATGAATGATGAAAATAAGTCATTTCCACATCGATGACCATTAATAGTTTTACTCATTTTAGTCGTTTGAGTGTTTAGTGGGATTTAACTTTATGAATATATTTTTCACATCATTACTGATTATTTATTAAATTTAATAAATATTGATTTCTTCACATGTCAATATAATGCTTTAAGAATTATTTAAAATGATTACATATGCTTAAAAATTAGAATCATTAAAAAGTATAAATAAACAAATAAACATATTCATCCATGCAATTGAGACTTGAGAAAAATCACTAAATTTGACATCAGAAAGACAAGTTGTTAGTGAGAGAATATCTCCCACATTGTATGGGGTGCATGGATTTAGGGGATGGTATTAGAAATTGCCAATATCGATCTAATATCGATCTGAATCAGATCGTTAGGTATGGATTGATTTTACCCTTACATATTTTAAAGGTATTAATTTTTTACTATTTTACCCCTCAAATGATAGTGATCACCAATCTGGATTGGTCAGGGATCAAGATTGATCTTAGTGATACCGATCCGATAGGGCTAATACAACCGATACACCACCGATACTTGAAACCATAATTGGGAGGATTTTTCTCCAAAGGTATTTCATATTTGGCAAGTTTAAAGGTAATGGCATCGGCTGGCGTATGACTAGGAGTAAAAAAAGAATATTTAATGAAGGGATCGAGCCGAACTTTCGGTATCGGTATATATATTTTGAGCGACTGAGGTCGTTGCCTACCTGGATTGGCTGGCGCCATCGCTTTTCTCTCTTGCGGTAGGTCGTTTGGATTAGGATGAAAGAAATCGTTTCAGAATCGAGGAGAAGATTAATCAAAAAAATGAAAGAAAACGGAGGGGATCAGAGAAATCTGGAGCCATGGAATCGATTAGAGGGAAAGGTAGTGATGGTGACGGGAGCTTCTTCGGGACTAGGACGAGAGTTTTGTTTGAATCTCGCCAAGGCTGGCTGCAAAATTCTCGCCGTCGCTCGGAGAAAGGATCGTTTGAAGTCTCTCTGCGACGAAATCAATCAAATGAAACCGAATATTTCGAATGATTCAGCCTCATCAGCTTCTTCATCTGAGGATTCCAAATCTAAGGCCTGCGCAGAAATCAGAGCTGTTGCGGTAGAGCTCGATGTATGCGCTGCGGGGCCTGCTATAGATGCGTCTGTGCAGATTGCCTGGGATGTGTTCGGCCGGATCGACGCCCTAATTAACTCCGCCGGAGTCAGAGGTAAACCTCCCTCTGCTTCCCCCTCTCCGATGAATTTCTGATGAATTCTTGTTGTAAAATCGACGTAGAGCCTTTTGTTACATAGATCTGCTACTGTTTATTGATGTTGTAAATCGTGATGGATTCTAATTTTCATAAACAAGTTTTGATGAGATGATGAAATGATATCTCTCTTTCAGAACTGAGTATGAATCAACTTGAAGAGCTTAGTTAGGGCTTTCCATATTTGGATGGGAACGAATATTAATATAGGGACAAGAAGACGGTAGGTAGGAGGGGTTGAAATTGTCTACAATTCCGATCTGGTACAATTCTGTGAAATACCACCTTCAGGTGGTGATACGTGTATTGATACCAATGCAATGGTTCAGATCTGGTACAACTAATAAAACCTTAAATCAGTGAAGAGTCATTTAAATCAGATCTGGACCATTGTATTGGTATCAATACACGTATCACTCCCTGAAGGTGATATTTCACGGAATTGTACCAGATCCGAATTGCAGACGATTTTTTTCCAGGTAAGAGAGGAATGTTGGAATAAAATGGAAGGTGGGGCTGGAGGAAGACAGGCAGTACTATGCACGAGCGTTGGATTGGAGTGGAATCAAACTAGCCCTGATCCGTTCCCATTTGATATCCGATGGATTGAGTGATCCAAATTGAAATCTGATCTGATTATATAATATTTGTCATTTATTTATTAAGAAAAAAAAACAAAAAAATCAGGTTGGATCACTATTGGACTGATTGGAGATAACTCTGAATTTGATTAGTCACTTTCTTTCCTAATCAGATTGATTAACAGTAATTAAATCGGATGTTCAAACCCTATCCTTGATAGCCCTAGTGTGCAGAATGCAGATATCTACAGATCTAATTCACGACACCACCAAGAGGTCCAAGAGCAGGTTCCAATCTATTTTTTTTTTCTGTATACTCAGGGGAAGGGGGTGTGGTTGGAATAGAAGAATCCATAGTTATGGTTTTTAATGTTTTGGAACTCTGACTATGTTTGCTATATATTCTTGGAATAGATTCTGAGTCTAAAACACGATCTGAATTGTAAAGATAGAGAAGAGTAATCATGTAAAACATTCGGCATTGTTTTTTTTAAGATGAATAATTAAGCTTGTCCATAGCTAGGCATTCGCCAGTTGCTAGGAATTAGACAATAATATTTTCTTCTCTTCCCCCCCACCCTCTCACCCTCTCCTCCTCTCCTCTTACTTCACTTTTATTGTGGTGGCTTTCTATTGACATCCAATCTCCATTTTATGCATGTAATAGGTACTGTGAGTCCCTCCATAGATTTGTCTGAAGAGGAATGGAATAATACTCTTAGAACCGACCTGACAGGTTCCTGGCTAGTAACCAAATCTGTCTGTCGTCGAATCCATGAAAACGGTTTGAGAGGATCAGTTATGTTTATTTCATCCATCAGTGGTATTCAGCGAGGGGAGTTACCAGGAGGTATTGCCTATGGAGCCGCTAAGGCTGGTCTGAACGCTATGACCAAGATCATGGCTATAGAGTTGGGGCCACTGAAGATCAGAGTGAACTCAATAGCTCCTGGGTTATTTAAGTCGGAGATCACAGAGGGACTTATGCAGAAAGATTGGCTCGATACTGTGGCTTTAAAGACTGTCCCTTTAGGACAATTTGGTACAATTGATCCAGCATTGACATCTCTTGTTCGATTTTTGATCCATGAATCCTCCTCCTACGTTTCAGGCAATGTGTTTATTGTTGACTCAGGGAACACTCTACCTGGTTTCCCCATTTTCTCCTCTCTCTAGTCCCCCCCCCCTTCTCTCTCTCTCTCTCTCTCTCTCTCTCTCTCTCTCTCTCTCTTACAGGTATAGTTAAATTTCATTGACTTGATTTCTTGATGACTGCTTCGCACTTTATGCATGGATTTTCAGTATTATTGATACCCATAATATACAAGAATTTAATTCGATGAACACCGACAGGTACTATTTGAAGATGAAATTAAGTTGACATTTAGCCATCTTAGTGGCTAAAAAAAGAAGTCTGGATCAGGTCTTCAGGACCATTCTTGTAGGGTGCCTAATCTAGACTTGGAATCCACTCAATCTCTTGATTTGTTGTAAGAAGAGAAAGATTGAGTGGATCGGGCAGAATAGTACGAGGAGAACCTGATCCAAACTCTAAAAGGGGGTGGGGTGTATCAAGAGCCTTTGCTACATTGATTATTAGAAGAACCTTTTGTCATACTTTTGAAATTTCTAGAAATGCATTTAATAGGGTTAAAGGGTGCCTTAATGGTCCATTTTTTTTTTTTTGTTGGAATAATGGTCTACTTAGAAGCTTACCTAATTGATGTTAAAAATCTGTCCAAGTGGCAAATCAGATGGAGAGCTCAAATTTTGTGGAAAAGTAGGAAAGGTAGTTCTAAGTACCTTGTTCACATGTCGCGTTTTAATATAATTGGAGTTTTCCAATTGACACCCTAGAGTTTCGAAAAATTCAATCATATGAGAGGGTGCATACTGCATGGTAATGAACTAATGATTAGAGAAGCATAGGCACGCATGCTTAAATTGTTACGTTTCTAATCATACAATGTCCTTTCTATCTAACAGCCTAAATTGTCACACCGATTTCATGCCACAGATAATGGTGAATCAGTTAGGAAGTCCTTTCAACACAGGGCCCTATAAGGGCAATGCAGTAATTAGGGGTGCAGTTTGGCTGGGCTGGGCTGGGCTGGGATGGGATTTTTTTGAAGTCAACTTAACTCAGTCTAAGAGAGGGCCCAATCTGACTGGATTCCAACCTAGACCAATCCAACTCTGATTGATCTTAGTTGGAGCTGGTTGGGCCTTGATTGACCCTTGCAGCCCTATATATATATGATGTAATTATATATAATTATATGTATTGTATATAAAGCATAAAGTTTTCCTTCACCATGTATATGAATAGATTTTCATTCACCACAGCCTTAGGAAAACTCGACCCATAAATAAATATATATATATAGCCTTAGGAAAACTCGACCCATAAATAAATAAATAAATATATATATATATATATTTATATATTTACAAATGGGTAAGTCTTTTCTGTCCGAGAGCACGCCTTTGCGCCCAGACACAGGGGTGGTACAAAATGACCACTGTATCCCCTGGTCGATGCCCCCTCGGTTGCTCCCGTTGGTCCAAGCATTGGCCCTTGCGCAGGCCCATGCTCCCAACTTGAAATCTTTCTTTCTATTTTTATATATACAAAGTTGGGCAAGGCGAGGCCTGGCTCAGACGCCTCAACCTAAGCCTGAAATCTCCACCCTACCCAAACTCACAAGCTAAAAAAACCCAACCCAAACTCTATTGGGCTAAGGGCATGATCGGGCTGGCCTGGGCTCCCAGTTCCCGATCAAAGTTGCAACACCTAGTAGGAATAGTAATAGGGAAAATTGCCAAAAAAATGATCCTATAAAAAGTTGATTCTCACTTACCAAAATAAATAAATAAATAAATTAAATAAAAGGTATATTCTCTTATAGTGGTCTACCTACTTGTTGGATATATATAGGCATGGTTGCGTAGTCATGCATTCTCTTCGTATTGGTGTCTTGGTATGCACTAACTTGGTAGGTAAGTTTCTACCAAAAATAAAAATCTTGGTGAGTAGGTGTTCTAAAGAAAATTATAACGTGGTAGGTGTAGAAGTTAAAGACATTGCATGCTAACGACGTTTTTACTTGAAAATGAGAAAGAAAAGGATTGTTAGTGTAAGTTATTAGTCCTTAATCTTAATTGACATGAGTCATGCATTTATAGAAGGAGGTTATAAACAAAACCATATTGTCTTTTATTTTATATTATTTTATTTAGGCAAAAATTAAAAAGAAAAAATTATTTTATTAAAAAAAGAATAAAGGCAACATGGCCCTTGCGCAGTAAGACACATGGGAAGGACAGAAGGTGAAATGATCGTCTTCTTTTTTTTTTTTTCGGTTGAAGGTATTTTTTCTATACTTTCATTTATTTAGAGAGGCCTATTGGCTATCACAGAGTAGACCCACAAAGGAGTCAAGAGGGGCCTAAGGCAACATTTCTTCGAAAGCAAGGAAATTGATGCAAACCATATACGAGATGTACTTGACAGGAGTTGATCAGTGGATACTCTCCACACTGAGCACTTTGCAAACTGTCATGCCAAATCCTGACATTGATGATACTTCCAATTACATTCCCATTGGTCTCTACGCTTGTGCAGTATCCACACTATTTTGTAGTGAACTCTCTCCCTTATTTAATACAATAATTAATTAGGGAAAAGAAGTTTGAAAGGCAACTCCTCTTGTGTGTAGAAAGGGGGTGAAATGACTACTCCACCCCTCATTAATACTTTTGGTAGTATAGGGCCACACTTCCTTTCAAAAACGCCTCGTTCATTTAACTATTTGAGTAAAAGAACCCCGAAACACAAGAAACACCAAGGGCCAAGGTTCTTTTTCCGTGGGATAAGGTTCTTTTTCCGTACTAATTATATTAAATGACAAAATTTACCATGGTTGAAGGGAAAAAAAATTGTTAATTGTATTTGTTTTTTTATAGGACGGCTTCGGTGTATTTATTAAGCGACTGGGTATCGTTGGCCTGGCCCTCTCTCGCTCTCTCTCTCTCTCTCTCTTTCTGTGTGTCTCTCTGTCGGTCTCTGTGGTTAAGTCGGTAGGATTCAAATCAAAGGAGGAATGGGGGATAGAGGAGGAGGAGGAGAGAGAAATATGGAGCTATGGAATGAGTTGGATAGAAAGGTAGTAATGGTGACGGGGGCATCTTCAGGGCTAGGGCATGAGTTCTGCTTGAATCTCGCCATGGCAGGTTGTTACGTTATCGCCGCCGCTCGT
The DNA here is from genome assembly GCF_013358625.1 of Macadamia integrifolia. Classification (NCBI taxonomy): domain Eukaryota; kingdom Viridiplantae; phylum Streptophyta; class Magnoliopsida; order Proteales; family Proteaceae; genus Macadamia; species Macadamia integrifolia. The sequence continues at coordinate 2,628,653 of NC_056565.1, read as the reverse complement.
AGAAAGGATCGATTAAAGTCTCTCTGCGACCAAATCCACCAAAATTGGAAAAACACTTCACCATCATCATCGACGGAAATCAGGGCTCTTGCGGTAGAGCTCGACTTAGGTGCTGCGGGGCCTGAGATCGACGCGTCTGTGCAGATTGCCTGGGAAGCCTTTGGCCGGATTGATGCTTTAGTCAACACCGCCGGAGTTAGAGGTAACCCCCCTCCCTTCTCTCTCTCACATCGATTCTTGGATTTTGAAATGTGTGCGGCTGGATTTGTTGGTTTGTTTGAATTGTTTTTGTCATCATCTATGGTGATATGGAATACTTACACGTGAAGTGTTTCATAATTCACGGATCCTCTCCATCACTTGGGAGTAGGGGTGTCAATTTGTGGCCCGACCTGACTAAACCGATCGGGATTGACCATTTATAGACCGACTTGGCCCGGATCGTTTATTAAACGTGTCGGGCTTGAGCCCGGCCCGTTTATAAATGGTCGGTCTCGGTTTTGCTATTTGGACCGTCGGGTGCCCGATCGAGACTGATCGAATAACGCCCGACTGAGACCGGCCTATTGTGCACCAACTTGGCCCGACCCTTTAATGATTGTAGAATACCTATTTTACCCTCCAAATTAAAGAATAAAAACTAAAAAGTAAAGACATGTTCACATTTTAAATAATGGTTATATTTGGTATCATTTATTGATTTATTGTCATTTTTTTGGGCTTGCATGAGTGGGCCGGAATATAAGAAAGAGGGCCCGTTTAAAAACCGATTAAATCCCGTTTAACATTAAACATGTCCGTAGCCCGGTTAAGGCCCGACTAAAGCCCGATTATAGCCCGAGACTGACCGACCGAATGTAAAGTGTACCATGCCCTTAATAACTAAGCTCGATTAGTTAAATGGGCGGACACGGTGTAGCCTTTGAAAGTCTTCAAGCCCGATTAAGCTCGATCGAAACCGAACCAGCCCGACCGATTGACACCCCTACTTGGGAGCATGGTTCTAAGTAATCGGATCAATCGTATCAATCATTTATTAATTCTGATATTTACTCAATCTGAATCAGTTATCAGTATTGTTTTTGAGGTAAAATCATAAAAAAAATGTTTATAAAAATGATTGATCTGCATGGATATTGATATCGATAACTAAATCTTTGCTTGTTTGGCAGTCAGAAGAAAAATTGATCAAGTTCTTCTTAAAATATTAACCACATAAACCATAAGAATTTAAAATAATTAAACTTGTCGTGTTTTTTTTTTTCTTGTCAATTTATTTTTGGAGCAAAAAATCTAATTTCTATTTATGCATACGTTAGGTACTGTGAAATCTCCATTGGATTTGTCTGAAGAGGAATGGAATAATACTATCCAAACTAACCTAAGGGGTTCTTGGCTAGTAACAAAGTCAGTCGGCCAGCGAATCCATGAAATTGGCCTAAAAGGATCTGTTATATTTATTACATCTATCGGTGGAATCCAACGTGGGGAGTTACCAGGAGGTGCTGCCTATGTTGCCTCAAAGGCTGGTCTAATTTCCATGACCAAGGTAAATAAAGGGATTACTTAATTAACACAATTTTTTTATTAATTGAAAGAAAGAAGTAATTTTTTTGTTTTGGGTAAATTGGACAGATCATGGCTATAGAGTTGGGGCCACTGAAGATGAGAGTGAATGCAATAGCTCCTGGGTTATTCAAATCAGAAATCACAGAAGGGCTTTTGCAGAAAGATTGGCTTAACAATGTGGCTTTAAGGACTGTTCCCCTAAGAAAATTTGGGACAATTGATCCAGCTTTGACTTCACTTATTCGATTTTTGATCCATGACACCTCTAGCTATGTCTCTGGCAATGTCTTCATTGTCGACTCTGGGAACACCCTTCCTGGTATCCCCATTTTCTCTTCCCTTTAAGTAGTACTCTTCAATCTCTCTCTCTCTCTAAAAAAAAAAGAATAAGTTTCATTGATTTGATTCTTGATAGTTGTTTCACAATATGTCAAAATGATATCGGTATTGTTGAGTTTAGTTGGAAGAAAATCAAAATGGGTGATTTATGAAGTTTTAGTTCAATTCTAGTAAGTATTTCTCTGTTACAATCTATAGTGTAGAAAAACTTGGATAGAATGGAAAACCTCAGACCTAAGGGTGTATTGATCACTTTATTCAGATAGCTTCCATTTTTTAAGTTCGCAAAAGGGGGTATCTGTGTCAAAGTGTCAATGATTCCACTCACATGTGGTGATTTAGTTACCGGGAATGGGATCAGTGTCAGTCTCCATTGATACTGATATGATATTGATTCGGATGTAACATACATGAATCTTTCTAGGTCTCATTCGTGGATATCAATTTGGTAATGTTATCGATGTCAAAATTTTATCAAATTATCATAGTGAATGAGATTTGGTATAATTTCGATATGATAAAAAAGTAACCACCGCACCGTATGCTTATCCTTACAATCCCCAATCTGTCCTAATCATCTGGGTAACTCATGAATGGGTCTTTGACATCTTCATTTTAGGATTCAACTCCTCTGTGGCGCAATATGGTGTTCGGCGCACATCCAACGATCAGAAACGCATTGGCACAGAGCCCAAGGTGGTTCTAGCTATTGGATGTGTGCTGGACACTGTGTTGCACCACAAAGGATCTAGATCTTTCATCTACACTTCTATATTAGTTATATAATGTGTGACTATTGGACTAATAATCTTGGGTAGGACCATCTTACCCTACTACTAGAGCTTCTTGGGTTAGACACTATCAAACGGTACATATGCTATAAGTTTATTTATGGGAGTCAGTTGTCTGTCTCTCTAAATCTTGAAAGAAGAAAAAATAAATAAATAAATTACGTCTATGACTCTCTTTGTTTATTTCTCTCATCTTTTCATTTTATAATAGATGTTAACGCCTGACATGAAAAAAAAAAAAAAAAAGACAATACCTATGAAATGACATGTTTACCCCCATTTTGACCATCATACTATCACGGGACCGATCAAGCATCAAAGCTCATATATTTGGAAGTGATAGCAAAATCTAAAAATAAAAAATAAAAAAGTGATAGAAAAAGAAAAATAAAAGAATTACACATACGACAAAACATAGATCTCATAAAAATCATGCATGAACTACTCTGATCACCCAGACATATTATTCCTAATGGAAACCAGATGCCCTCCCAATTAGCTCAACCGGCTCCAAAGACAACTTCACTTCTCTGATCTCTTCATAGTTCCCCCCATTGGCACGGCCGGCGGTCTTTGGCTTCTCTGGCACTCCCAACTTCAATGTCAAATCCTCTTCTCCAACTCACACATCATTGACTGCAAAATCACCTCCACCCATTATGCAGCCCCATTTTACCTCACCTGCACTTATGGTCACCCAGTCCATTCCCAGAGACAGGCGGTTTGGGATACACTTATTTCTTTGGGCAGTAACAGAGGAGGCAACTGGGTCCTTATGGGAGACTTCAACTCCTTTCTCTCATGGCACTTGAAAAGCGGGGGCAACAAAACGGGCAGCAGAGACATCCAACAATTTAGAAACATGATGGACTCTTGTCACCTATCCGATCTTGGCGCTAATGGCCCTTCTTTCGCATGGAGTAACAAGAGATCTGGCCCCGCTAATATCAGAATTAGACTGTACAGAGCTCTGTGCAATGCACATTGGCGTCTCACCTTCCCGGAAGCCACTGTCTTCATCAGGCCGGCCCTTGGTTCCGATCACAACCTACTTCTTCTTGATACGGACTATAGCCCTAGTAAAGGAAAGCGTTTTCAGGTTTGAAGCCATGTAGCTTCGCCACCCCGGCTATGCCAATGTCTTATCCTCCAGCTGGTCAGCCCCCTTGAATGATCCCACACCTAAAAAAATCCACTCTAAATTGCCCCGCTGCAGAGATGCCCTTAAGAAGTGGAACTCCCAGACTTTTGGCCACATCCAAACTCAAATTCACATCCTTAAAGAGGAGCTGGGTCAGCTGCAATCTGCCACAAATCGTGCTACGTCCCTTGCTCGAGAATCAGAACTGACTAGCCTTCTCGCGGAATATCTCCATAGAGAGGAAGAGCATTGGCAGCAGAAATCTCGCCTAGCTTGGTTGCAAAGTGGGGATCAGAACACCAGTTTCTTCCACGCCATTACTCTTCAAAGGCGACATGGTAACAGAATTCTGAAGGTCAAGAAGCACAATGGAGATTGGACCAATTCTGAATCAGAAGTCTATCAACAATTTCCAAACTATTACCATGGTACCTTCCAATCAGAAGGGATCGATAACCCTGCCTTGCTCTCGGTCCTTCAAAGCATAGACCCATGCATCTCTCAACAGGACAATGTTCTCCTCAACAAAGTACCTGATTAGGAGGAAATTCGTACTGCCCTGTTCTCTATGTACCCCACCAAATCACCAGGTTCAGATGGCTTTCCCCCATTATTCTTTCAAAATTTTTGGGACCTAACAAAAGATGATCTATGCTATTGAAGTTTGAAAGTCATTCTTTAATGGGCAACTCCTACCCTTTTTTTCGTTTTCTGTTTTTGGTAAATATGGACCACCGCCTTATTTAGCTGAAACTCAGGAAGGGGAATTAGTTTCTCATACGATGTAGGTTAATTTAATTGTAAGGGAAAATAACGGTTCCTTAAGAACGTGGGATTTGGCTCCTCTGTGGCGCAAGACAATGTTCGGTGCGCATCCAACGCCTAGCAATGCCTTGGGCTGCGTGTGATCTCCTTGGGCTTCATGCCAAGATGTTTTTGGTAGTTTGATGCGTGCCGAATACTGTGTTGCGCCACAGAGGAGCTCAATCCGTTCATACTTCATATGTTACAAGAGGCTCTTAGTCATTTGATGTTCACTGCACCTCATTGTTTAATGCAGACAATTTGAATCCTGGTACTCTTTGGTCCGGTGGACCTCGCTTCTGACCATATGAGTTTCTCATTAATCCCATGCAATGGCTGCAGAGTACCATGATTTTTAAAATCAAATCAGATTTAGGAACAGAAGATAGTTCTGTTCCTACCACGATAGAGATTGAAGAAGAACAAACAAAGGAAACGTTGACAAAGAGGAGAGAAAGAGAGAGAAAGATTGAGGAAGAACAAGTGAACGTTGAAGAGTAGAACACTTCAGTTCAAAAAGGAGAATGGTTCTTGTAGAAAGGCATGATCTGAAGTTAAATTTTAAATGCGTTAGATGAGAACTTCCAGAAGTGGAAAGGTCGTATGTGGGTTTAAAAAACTTGGAATCGGTCAAAATTGACTCTTGAAATTATAACAATTAAGAATCGTAACCATCCTCCCTACCCAGATATTAGAGCTGGGTAGCATGCTATCTTCTCGACAACAAAGCAACTACTCCAGAGGAAGGTTCCAGCTCCACCTGCGTGCTGATGATGGTAATCTTGTTCAGAATACTATATTTTTACCAACAAACTTAACCTTTGATCCTTATCATATAACCAGCACTGATGGTTCTGGTTATCAAGTTGTCTTCAATGGGAGTATAGCTCTAATTTATATTCAAAGTCGAAATGGAAGCATATTACTGGACCCCACAGTTGGTAGCACTATACCCTCCACCAAAACCCATTACCACGTACAGAGCAACCATTGATTATGATCGTGTTTTCACACAATATGCTCGTCCAAAGTTCTCTTCTAGCAGCAATGGCGACGAAAGTTGGCTCATCATCTCGTCTATTTCTGATAAAATTTGCTTATATCAGGAAATGGGTGAAGGGATTTGCGGCTATAACAGTATCTGCACGATTATGCAAAGTCGACCTGTTTGTGAATGCCCAACTCAATATTCCTTGGTTGATCCAAACGATACATTGAGTGGCTGCAAACCTGACTTCATACCACAAGGATGCTATGAAAATGGATCAGGATCCCAAACTGAGATTTTTCATAGGATGGACGTGTTGATTAACACAGATTGGCCTGGTTCAGCTGACTATCAAAAGGTGTCTGCTAATTACTCGGAAGTACAGTGCCAAGAAGCTTGCTTGTATGATTGTCAATGTGCAATGTCAACCATCTTAGGTTCAAATTGTTGGAAGAAGAGCCTCCCCTTTAGAAATGGGATACAAAAAGATGATGGTATCAATGTGAAGGCTTTCCTCAAAGTCTCAACAGGTAATACTGTTCCTTCAGTTCCAGTGGTAAATGATAATCATCCTCAGTCAAATTCTGATGGAAAGAAGAAAGATCAAGGTTTGTTGAATGTGGATGCGGCTGTGCCTTTTGGTATCTCAATATTTTTCAATATTCTTTCTATAGCTGCAATCTTTACAGTGGCTTTGATGTACCACAAAAAACTTAAAAAAGTAAAGATTGAAAAACCAATTTCTTTGGAGACAAAACTGCATTCTTTTACTTACAAAGACCTGAAGGAAGCTACATATGGATTCAAGGAAGAGCTGGGGAGGGGAGCTTTTGGCATTGTCTATAAAGGGGTACTCTTAGGTTTGGATTCTAAACTTGTAGCTGTAAAAAAGCTAGAGAAAGTGGTACAAGAGGGAGATAAGGATTTTAAGACTGAATTGAGCGTGATTGGGCAGACCCATCATAAGAATCTGGTCAAATTGGTTGGATTTTGTGAGGAACAACAGCATAGGCTCCTGGTCTATGAGTTCATGAGCAATGGCAGTTTAGCAAGCTTCCTTTTTGGATTGTCAAGGCCAGATTGGAACCAACGAACCCAGACTGCATTCGATATTGCAAGAGGGCTTGTGTATTTGCATGAAGAATGCAACATCCAGATCATCCATTGCGATATAAAGCCAAGCCTCAAAACATACTTCTCGATGACTGTTATACAGCGAGGATTTCTGACTTTGGATTGGCCAAGCTCTTGCTGACTGATCAGAGTCGAACACATACAGCCATTAGAGGGACCAGAGGCTATGTTGCACCTGAGTGGTTCAGGCGCATGCCTATCACAGTGAAAGTAGATGTGTATAGCTTTGGTCTCATGCTATTAGAGATCATCTGTTGTCGGAGAAGTGTTGAACTAGAAATGGGTGGTGATGAGAGAGCAATTCTGACCGATTGGGCTTTTGATTGTTATCGATGAGAAGGAAGGCTAGATGCTCTGGTGGAGAATGATATGGAAGCAATGAATGATATAGGAAGGGTAGAGAGGCTATTGAAGATAGCAATATGGTGTATTCAAGAAGATCCATCACTAAGACCCACAGTGAGGAAGGTTGTACAAATGCTAGAAGGAATTGTTGAAGTTTCTGTTCCCCCATACCCTTAACTTTTCATCTCAGCTGTTGAAACATAAAGACCGTTCTCCTTTTCTACATCCAATAAGAAATGTCTCACAACTCTCCTTAATTTCTTTGCTTCATCATTCATGTAGTATTTATTGTATGAATTTATAATTTAGAAATCTATTTTGTAATCAAGTTAACAAAAAAAAAAAAAAAAAAAAAAAAAAAAAAATCAGAAATACCATAATTTTTGTGAGTTTTGACTTTGAGGACACAGTCTGAATGTTGGCATGATTGTGTTGCATCAAGTCAAAGTCAACAAAAAAGCATGGACTTCCCACATAGAGTACCGTGCAAGCCAAGCTGATTACATATTTTTTAAGAGATGAGATGCCAAGTATGGAAAGGTTGTTGATTGACTTATTAATCTACTCTCAGACCCAGTTCTCTTCTGCTTAGAATTTGGAAAACCCAGTTCATTATTCCTAGATCTTGATGATACTACTATTCTGTGTGTCAATCGAAACCGATTTGGATCCGGATTGGACAGGACCGACACCAATTCAATCCCAATTCAGATCTTCCTCAATGAGACAGGAATACCCTGATGTATAAAAAACCAATTTTTTTTTTTTTTTAACCCTATCACCCTTCATTTGTATCAATCTAGCGATACGGTATCAATCAAGAATACACTCACAAACGGGGATTTAATTCTTGGAAATTGAATTAGCATTGATCTCTACTGATACTAATATGATATTCATCTGGATTAATGACTCTTTATTCGATGAAAATATCCAATCCAGGTGATCTGATTCCGATACCTCATTCCCTGCTCACAAGTCACAGAATCCTTTGTTAACGTAAGCCCACATGAGGCGTCATGGGAAAGGTTTTCTGAAAAACATTTTTAACCTGTTAGGAATGAAAGGGGTTTAGTCCTATATATTTCACTCAGATAAAGTGTGCTATTGGACTAATGATCTTAAAGAAAGACCATCTCACCATACAGCTGGAGTTTTTGGATTGGACAAATAAAATGATATCAAAGAGAATTATCCGTACAATGGACATTGGCATATCGTTCCCATGACTTAAAACTTAAGGTATTTTTTTTAGAGAGACCCCGAGTTAGGTCCTCTCTAACAGTTGACATGCCCTAATTTTCTTTATGGGATTAAGTTTCCTGCATGTCTCGTTGTGTCTATCTGTCTCAATGCCACAAAGAAAATTATGCTAGCATCTCTTGTGCTTATCTTTCTTTTCCTTCCTTTGAAATGATATATGTGCCCCTATTATGGGAGGAGGGATAAACACTGGAGGCACTAATGTACGTAAAAATATCAAGACCCATGAAACACTCATAATCTAGGCATGTATAATGTCAATACAAAGAGCAAATATATCGTTCCCTCTTGTTTTTTTATTTTTTATGGGCAAGAGATCATTGTCTGGTCATGTAGACCTTGCACCAATGTTGGTCCAATGAGAGCAAGGGTAGGGGATTTTTTATTTTACAAGGATGAGATGGTAAATTTGCACTCATGTATTTAGACACAAGGGCTACGAGATTGGTCTTGCTACTTTTTAGGTAACCATATCCTTTAAATAATTAATATAATGATAATAATTATCATTTGTGTGTGCTATTTTAACCCTTTTCTTATTTTATCTCCTTTTTCTCTCTACCCTATTTAATCTTTCTCATCTTGTCTCCTCAATCTTCATGCATACATCAGGTGTCAATTTGGGATTAGAATCTGAGCCGTCCCATTAAAACTTGGTACCAGACCATCCCGTTTGTTAAGGATGGTATTAAGATATAATTTTGATATTGGAGAATTTTAAATGGGATGGAACAATTTTGAGGCTGGGATTCCCAATAGTACCATTACTAAAATATCAATTCCGACAAACTTTTCTCTTGTGGAGATTTCAATTGATATACCTATAGTTATGTTAGTGATGACATTAACACTATATCAGAGCTTGTTTATTTGGCAAATTATTAATTCTTAGTTGTTATTTTGAGAAGCTTACATGTGATTTTAAAGTGCTTGCAGAAAGTAAAACCGTGAAAACTATCATAGTTTTGTATTCAAAGTTGCTTTCCAAAAGGATACCTTAAATATCATGATAATGAAAAGATCTACAACACTAATAATAAAACCTTCTCATTAGTAATCATTGAAGTTCTTTACCCTTGTCTACAATGATAGAACCGTTTGCAAACTAATACCATCCCCTCCCATTAATAATCGGGATTGGGTATAGTTAAATTAGGGTTTTAAAAATTGGTATAGTTAATACCAAGTCTATATACTCTTCCACCGTAATGAATAAAAGGAGGAAGAAGAAGCTTTGTTGAATGGAATACTCAAAATGGAATAACAGTAAGACCATCATGATGTCTCAATTCTCATCACTCACAACTTACAAGGCATTTTATTTTTTTCAAATTAAAAGTTATAATGGCTTTTGTCATACTTTAACATAACAATAACAAATAAAATATATAACAATCCATATATTTTTTTTTCTATAATAAATATTGGTCTCTTTATTTAGTAACTTACATAAATATTCCACTTGAAAAAACAAAGGATAGGTATACGAATCGGATAAACGAATACAAATTTTTATTATCGTCGGATAGCTAAATGAATCGGATAATAATAGATCGAAAACTAAAATTATCATATTTATATCCTATTAATTTCCAAGATGGATTTGAACAATTTTCAGATAATAATTTTTCGAATATGAATTCTCTTCAACGAATACAAATTTTCAACAATCTGTTTACATTCCTAATAAAAAGTCCCTAGATAACTAAAATATATCAAATCCAGAATCAGATCTAGACCGATTCCAATCCATGCCAATATTGGATATTACATTTTAAACCATGAGTTGATCGATCGTGCTGGTACTTGAATTAATTATATACAGCACCTTTCCATCGCCGGCGATATCCGCCTGGATTCTGGAATTCCTCACTTTTGAACTACAAAGTCTCTTCTGAGATTCCAATAAAATTGGAACTTTGAAAGACCAATTCCTTTTAATTTTCGAGGCAGGTAGTCTGAGTGACGCTTATGCATGATTCTCATTTATAAGCTCTCTCAGTTATCAATTGTTTTTATGGTTTCTCTATATGTTCAGCCTTTGGTGGATGACTTCTACATTGTAGCTTCCATTTTATTCTAAGGGAGATCAACTCTGTAGCTGGCTCCTTGTTAGCCTATTTCCACCCCAAGGTTGATAGAATCTTGTCATTCGGCAACTACGAGCTTTGCTCACTTTAATGTATAGAGGTCTTATTACCAAGGAAAAAAAAGTCACCCAAACAGCTCATGCAATAATTGTCAATGTTCTTTGTCATCTGCTCTCCCTCTCGCTTCTTCTTCTTCTTTCTCTTCTGCCCTTATCCTCGTCCGCTCAAACATACAGTAATATGAGCTTGGGTGAATCTCTCTATGCCGGCAGTAGCACATCTTCATGGTTTTCCCCTTCAGGTGAATTTGCATTTGGGTTCCATGACATCAACAATACAGATACCTTCTTGCTTGCCATTTGGTTTGATAAAATACCTGAGAAGACTGCAGTTTGGTATGCAAATGGAGATAATCCAGCACCTAGAAGATCAAAAGTTCAGCTTACCATTGATGGTAACCTCGAGCTCAATAACCCTCAAGGAGAAGTTTTACGGAAGGCCGAATCCATTATTGGTGTCATCACCAATGGTGCAATGATTGACACTGGCAACTTTGTGCCACTGGATACAAACTCTGTTCATATATGGGAGAGCTTCAAAAACCCAACTGATACCATCCTCCCTTCCCAGATATTAGAACAGGATAGCGTGCTTTCTTCTCGACAACCAACCAACTACGCCAGAGGAAGGTTTCAGCTCCGCATGCTTACCTATGGGAATCTCGTTATGAATACCGTAGCATTACCAACAAACTCCGCCTATGCTGCTTATTATATAAGCAACACTTTTGGTCCTGGTTATCAAGTTGTCTTCAATGAGAGTACAGCTATCATTGATATTGAAAGCATTGATGGAAGCATATTATTGGAGCTCACAGTTGGGAGCATACCCTCCACCAACACCCATTACCACAGAGCAACCATTGATTTTAATGGTGTTTTCACGCAATATGCTCGTCCAAAGATGACTTCAAGCGGCAATGGCAATGAAAATTGGTCCATCGTCTGGTCTATTCCTGATGACATTTCTTCTGTCAATAGTCAGGATACAGGTGAAGGAATTTGTGGCTATAACAGCATTTGCAGGATTGTGCAAAATCGACCTGTTTGTGAATGCCCAACTCAATATAAGTTGGTTGATCCAAACGATATATTGAGTGGCTGCAAACTTGACTTCATACTACAAGGATGCAATGAAAATGGATCACTATTCCCTGAGATTTTGTATAGGATGGACGAGTTGCTTGAGACAGATTGGCCCAATTCATCTGCCTATCAAAGGCTGAATCCTTATCCTGAAGCAGATTGCCAAAACTCTAGCTTGTATGATTGTCAATGTACAATAGCCGTCTCCAGAGACATGACCTGTTGGAAGAAGAGCCTTCCGGTTAGAAATGGGAAACAGAAAAGTGATGTAATTGCCAAGGCTTTCCTCAAAGTTTCAGCAGGTAATAATACCCAGAGACATCCTCCTCCTCCTTCAATTCCAGTAGATTATAATCATGGATCAAATGATAATGAAGAGCAGAAAGATCAAGATTCATTCAGTACTGTTGCAGCTATGCTATTAGGAAGCTCAATATTTTTCAATTTAATTTTTCTAGCTGCAATTTTTACGGGGATTTTATTGTACAAGAAGAAACTAAAAGAAAAGGTACAAAAACCAATTTCCTTGGAAACGAATCTGCTTTCTTTTACTTACAAAGACCTAAAGGAAGCTACAGATGGATTCAAGGAAGAGCTCGGAAGGGGAGCTTTTGGTGTTGTCTATAAGGGGTCTTAGGTTTGGGTTCTAAACTTGTAGCTGTATAAAAGCTAGACAAAGTGGTACAAGGGGGAGATAAGGAGTTTAGAATGAATTGAGCTTGATTGGCCAGACCCATCATAAGAATCTGGTCAAATTGGTTGGATTTTGTGAGGAAGGACAGTGTAGGCTCCTGGTCTATGAGTTCATGAGCAATGGCAGTTTAGCAAGCTTCCTTTTTGGATCGTCAAGAAAGACAGATTGGAACCAACGAACCCATATTGCATTTGGTATTGCAAGGGGGCTTATGTATTTGTCCAGATCATCCACTTTGATATAAAGCCTAAAAACATACTTCTTGACAAGTGTTATACAGCAAGGATTTCTGACTTTGGATTGGCCAAGCTCTTGATGACTGATCAGAGTCGAACACACACAGCCATTAGAGGGACCAGAGGCTATGTTGCACCTGAGTGGTTCAGGAATATGCCTATCACAGTGAAAGTAGATGTGTATAGCTTTGGTGTCAAGTTGATGGAGATCATTTGTTGCCGGAAAAGTGTTGAACAGGAAATGGATGGTGATGAGAGAGCAATTCTGACCGATTGGGTTTAAGATTGCTATCAAGAAGGAAGGTTAGATGCTCTGGTGGAGAATGTTATGGAAGCGATGAATGATATAGGAAGGCTAGAGAGGCTATTGAAGGTAGCAATTTGGTGTATTCAAGAAGAGCCATCGCTAAGACCTACTATGAGGAAGGTTGTACAAATACTGGAAGGAATTGTTGAAGTTTCTGTGCCCCCACAACCTTATCTTTTCATCTCAGCTGTTGAAACTTAAAACAGTTATCCTTTTCTTCATCCAATGAGAAATGTCTCATGACTCCTCTTTTTATGCTTCATCATTTATGTAGCACTATTGTATGAATTTGAAATTTAGCTATCTAATTTGTAGTCAAGTTTATCATATTGAACTGAGCTTTAACATTTTGAGGACTTCTTAGAGTGTGGAAGTGAGAAATAGAATCTTTAAAAAATATAAATTACAAATTTAGGGAAAATTACAAGATTACTCAAAAAAGGGTTTCATGTTACAAAACTACCCACATCTTTGGCTTAACCAAATTATTCAAAGGCAAATTATATATTACAAAGTCACCCAAAACAGTATTTTTTTCCACATTAACCTACACTTTTTTGACATTTTTGCCCCATTCCCTTTCCTCTTCGTATTCTCTCCGGTCACCACCTCCACCCAGTGAGAGAAAGCCCAAACTTTCCCCCCATTCACTTCCATTTTCGGCCACGATAATCCATCAAAATGAAGTCTGAAACTGAAGAAATATTCCTTGATCTAAAAGATGCAGACAAACCCATGTAAACCATAGAGCAAGAGACAAGCCCATGTGAGGCACTGAAATTCATTTTTAACTGTCCGTTAAGGCTGGATGCGAAGATGCAAGCGGTTTGGCTCCCTTGTGATTCGAAGCCTTAAGGAATGGACTGAGTAGGAGAACTTGAACTAGCGTGGCAGTTGGTATAAGAGGACTGAACTTAGATGTTTTTTCAAAATCAATATGAAAGGGGTGGGTGGCTGGAAATAAAGAGAGAGAAGCAGGGCTAGAGAAAGGATGGGTGCGCGGTGCCCCTGTTTTTAGGCTTCCTGCTACATGATCATTGAACAGATTGATAATGAAATTTGTTTCCCAATATAGATATGGAGCTCATTTCAGCCAAATCCAATCATAAATATAAGAAATTGATCATAAAGAAGTATATCATTAACGCCCCATTTGGGATCAGATTTAGCAACTCAATTTGGGTAGAATTTGAAACAAATAAGGATTTGATGACATTAATAGAGAACTCACAGATTGACAGGACTGATGCAACCGATAAAGACGCAAAGCCCCTAACCTCGCAAAGCAGTGCCCCTCTGAAAACGTAGTCGCTTCAAAACTTGGCTACGGGGGAAACGACAACGCGGCCGAAGGTGAATATGGCCGTAAGGTCGCTGTGATGGTAACCGAGAAATAGAGGGAGAAGACCTGCAACTCGCTTCTGCGGCATCTCCGCAATAGCTTCCTCACCACAAATTCCAGCTCAGATACATCGACGAAAGCTGCGTTCCTCTTCTTGGCCTTCAATCGATAGCCCTCTTCACCTCTTCGCTTGTCCAGATAGGGGTGAACACCCTGTTGCTGCTGCTGCAACCTGGGGTTAAAAAATTCGACATTTTTGCTGGGCAGAATCCCAATCCGTCGCCAATGTAGATAAATTGATCAAGTTTGAGGCATTTAGAAAGTGTTCTATGGTGGTGTTGACAGCAGGGTTAGAGAAGCTAGTAGCCATAGCGGTTGCGGCTGTGCCGGCAGCGGAGTGGGGAGTGGGTACTGGGGAGACACATTTTTCAGAGAGAAACAGACAGGGTTTCATGAGAGAGAGAGAGAGAGAGAGAGAGAGAGTGGAGGGAGCCAAAGAGGGGTAAATATGTAAAAAGAATAGGTGTGTGAAGTGAGCATTGTTTTGTGTAATTTTATAATACCCATTCTTGATTGGGTGGGTAATTTGATCAATTAGAACCAATTTGTGGGTATTCTTGTAATTTTGTCTTCTATCAAAAAGAAAAAGAAAAAGAAATCTTGTAATTAGTGTTGTTTTTCTGGTAAAAAAGTAATTAGTGTTAATAACCAATGATTGTTTTTTTTTTAAAAATGTTGTATGGTTGAACCCATGGTTTAAAGTATCTCCGATATCGATACGATACCCTCCGATACGTATCTTAAATTTAGCCGATCGATACGATACATGAAATTTTTAAAATCCTTTCGTATCGATATATATCCTATGATACATATCGATATGCACCAATACACTATCGGTACGTACCGATACTCTATGAAAAATATTAAATCAAGGTGAAATATACGTTTTGGTATGTATCAGTACGTATCGGTGAGTATTTGTATGTATCGATTGATACATATCGATGAATATCAGTACATATCAGTGAATATCGGTATGTATCGATCAGTACATATCAGTGAGTATCGATACATATCGGTGAGTATCGGTATGTACCGATACAGTGCGCTACGGTCATATAATGGCCAAGATGGGTATTTTTTCAAAAAACACGATTTTTTGAGGTGTTTTTGTTCCCAAGTTACTGCCAATCATATTTCTCTCTAACTAAAGTGGGAATCAAGGTTTTGAACAAGGATTTTACATTTATGGGACAACTACAAACCTTGAATTCTTAGTACGATACCCTCAATTTAGTGTTTATGCATAGTACATGTTATCAACAGCTTTTTTTAATAAATTTTTAATACAAAAGTGTTTAAAAAGGTGTTTTATATCCATTTATGTATGTATCTTTAGCGTATCTTAGCGTATCTCCGATACGATACGATACCCTCCGATACGTATCTTAATTTTGGTCGACCGATACGGCGATCGATACCGATACTTTAATCCTTGGTTGAACCTCACAAATCTGAAGAAAGCCTTCGACATTGTTAGTTTTGATTGCCATTTAAGGTCTTCATCTGAAAGTTGAAGTTCATCAAATAAGGCCAAGTCCAGAGAAGGCTTAAAAATATGCAATGGAATGAACATGTGGTATAGAAGTGTGTATATTCTATGTGATTTGTATAAGATGTAGGTCACATATAGAAATAATTGTTATATATAAAAAAAATGTATTTGGTGCACAAGACTTCCGCATGTGTGGGGGTGAGAATTACATAGCCTGACCTTAAGAATAGTTAAAGGTTGTTTCGACCGCTAGACCACTAGGTCTCAACATTCGTACCTAACTATTGGACTAAGTGTGCTCCTTTGTATACTCAGCTATCACACCCCGCTCATACAAAGCCAAGCCGGTGATCGAATTAACATCGATTAACTCACAAATCTGCCAGGATCAACAATGCAGTGACTGCAATACAACATACATCTATTAAATTAAGATAAGACCTGTATTTTTAGCGGAATACTTATTCATAATAATACATGTAATTGTTTCCCAAATACTGATACCCAAATTGAGTTATAAATGTTACATACATTTGGGCTCGAAGGCATGATATATATATATATATATACAAAATATAACAATTTACGCATCAAATAACAAAAGGGAGTACATAAAGAATCAAAAGAATCACTTAGGAGTCACAACTATCACGCAGCACAATCCTCGCAAGTGCAATCGGCACCATGCTTGAACTCATCAGAGACCTACCAATTCTCATAGGAAAACTCCACAGTGGGGCCCAGCTCCTGATCACCAGGCGGGTAACCTGCAAAATCACTTAAAAAGAGTTGTGCAGTGGCATGAGCTCACTAGCCTAGTAAGTGGAAAGAAAAACCACACAAAGAAAACCACACAAATAATCACCACACAAATGCACCTATATGTAATTCATTTTAAACCTATTAGCCTAATAACATTAATAAGTCATAGGTTTTTGTGCTACTCACAACCACAGTGAGCGTATGCCCCGGGTATGAGCTGCGAACCCCATCCTGCGATATGCCCATAGGCCACCGTTGGTATCGAAATTTAAAATGCAAGCCAATTCCTGATAAATTTAAATGACAGAAAGTAAATGGGTGACTCCACCTGAAATAAAAGCAATACGATCAGCCCTCTGAATATATCACCGGAGTTACCAACTATCCTAGCGATCAGCCATGCGTACTTCTAACCATTGCAGGAGTTCGACAACCGCAACCCGATGCTTCCCCCTAATGATCCCCCAACACGTAAACCCTTGTTGGGAAGGATCGTAGTACAAGGGTAAATCACATCCTAGCCACATGCCTCTACATGAGCATAGTACGATTGCACAATGGCACTGCGTCCCATACCACTTGCCACCATGCATTCGTTTTCAACCCGTCTACGGCATCTAAAATCTTGCATGCATATTATATCCAAATAAAATTTCTCCATCACATACATCAAGACATAATGAACATTTCATCATAACACAAAGCATAGTATATTATGTAAATGTACATTCAAATGCGTGATATGGCATATGTGATATCTAGTTTACATACAAGTGACATGATGATATGGCTAGACTAGCATATGTTAAATTATGCGTAACATTCTGAAATTAAATCAGAGTCCACTCCCCACTTACTTGTATATGTACACAGTGCTTGTACTCGGTAAGAAAAAGATCTTATGTGTGGGTACGTGTATATTGAGTGTAACCTATCATAAACATAATGATTTATCATTTCACTATTTTGGGGTCAAAATCATCATGTTTGAACACTACAATCGGGTTTAGAATCATAAATGGGGGTCACCCATCAAATTTGGACCATTTCTGAAAATTTTGGAAAGACAGGTGGGCTAGAGCCAAAGACCGGTGGGCTATGTAGCCCGTCGGTTTCAGCCTGCCAGTTACTCCAGAACCTGAAAACTGAGTTCTAGAAACTCAGGTGGGCTAAAACAAAAAGACCAGTGGGCTATGTAATCCGCCGATTTCAGCCCATCGGTTACTCCAGAGTAAAAATTGAGTTATGGGAACTCAGGTGGGCTAAAACCAGAATTCAGCCTGTCAGTTACTCCAGAGTCTAAAAATTGAGTTCTGGGAACTTAGGTGGGCTAAAACCAAAAGACAGGTGGGGTAAAAATACCCCCCAGTCTTTAAAAGAAATTCTTTCTATATTATTCTCGACTTTCCTCCGGTTTAAGGAACTTGTTTGCGGATGATCCGGTGACTCAAATTACTTATTTAAGATCCAATTATGTACCCTCAACCTAGATTTAAGATCAAATCAAAAGAAAAGAAAGATTCTTACCTCTTTTTCAAGAACACCAAAGAAACCTCAAATTTCACTTCTTTTACTCAAGAACCTCCAAATACTTTAGATCTTTACTAACACTCATTCCAAATCCTTCAAAATCATTATAGACACATTCCATTAGACCTTAGATTTGATTATCCAAGTAGGATTAACAAGATCCAAGCGAGTTCTTTCCTAAAAATAAAAAAGAGGATTTAAGGATGGGGTTTTCCTAAGAATCCTTGGAATGTGTGCAATACTTATCTCAAATCGAAGATCTTGACGAGCTGATCATAAATCCGGGCTCAAAATACTAAGACTCAGCTCTGGTGAAGCTCTACAATCAACTTTCCCTTCTTCTTTCTTCTTCTTCCTCTTTTCCTTTCTTTTTCTTTCTCCATCTTCTTTACTCTCCCACCGACCAACTAACATTAATGAGGGAAAAGACAATTAATGTCTCCCCTTTTATACTTGGGCCGCCAAAATATCTTCTAAATCTCAGGTGGACTATCTCAAGTGGGCTAAATCTTAGGTGGACTATCTCAGGTGGGCTAAATCTCAGGTGGGTATATCTCAGGTGGGCTTCAATGGGAATAAACTCCCACATAATATTAGATTATGTTGACACCCACATATACAAGTTTGTACCTTTATTTTTTGTACATGGCCTTGTGGTACGTGCAAGTGCAAGGTTTGGGTGCATATATTACCCTTGGTACCCACTCGGTCTTGTCAGGCCAACCCGAGTTCAAGGTCACCCTTGCTACCATATTTCATATGGTACCTATATCGGTTCTCTCCGGTTCAATCCCTATATGATCAAACCAAGTCAATGTGATTAATTAGACCGGGTTTGAAAAGTAAAGTATCACATCAGCTATGTCTGGGCTTAGGAAATGACCAGACAAGGTTCTTTTTCTCATTTATAAATAAGAAGAATTAAAAGGCAATTTGGCTTATATGTGTTTTTTTTTTTAGTGAAATTTTGACTCCTATGTTGCTTCTTGCTTTTCAATCAGTAGAGGATTTGTTTGATCAAGTTTCTTGTAGAAATCAAGTTGAAGCTTTGATGATTATTATAGCTTGTTGCGCTCTTTGGAAAATCTGACTTAACAAAAATGACAAATCCAATAACAATGATCTCAATCCTAGTATGATCATCCAAGAAAATTTGGAAATGAGCGTTAAACTTATCTTCTAGTTATGTTTCTAAATCTTATTTGATTTTTTAAAGCGGATTTCACCCAACCCCTCATGAAATACATGAATTACTAATGGAAAAATGTTGGGTATGCTGCCAGCATATACCGTATGCTACCATCCACTGTCTCTATCTCCCTCTTTCCCTTTTTGAAATGACCCTCATATCTATCTTGAATGATACCCCATCATGTGCTTATATTCTTCTCCCATTACTATACTAATATTGTTTAGTTTGTCTCGAATTCTTGACCCGTTTTGAAGACTAACCCGCTTCGACATATTTTAGTGGCGACCTGAATGAGAAGTTTTTTGAGATCTGTGATGGAAGCAGAGGGGTTAAACCGATAGGCCCAAGCCCGAAGCCCAACACTTACACCCCCACAATATGGTTCGACTGGGTCGACCGTGACTCGATGGTTCAACTAACGACTTGGAGCGTATATAATGTACTGTTGTCTTGTTGAGAAAGTCATTGTATTTTTGGGCGTTTATCGAGCTAGGGTTTTCAGGGCGAGTTTTATCTCTAGTGCTTGGGTGTAATCTCTTTTCTGCAAAGTGGAACATCTTCTTCTTCGCCCGAAGACGTAGCACATCACCCTGGTGTGTGAACCTCGCTAAATCTCTGTGTCGTGCACATCTTTTTTCTATTTATTTTCGTATTTCTTGGTGTTTGATCTAACATATATATATATATATATAATCATTTGTATTAAAGAAAAGAGTAAAAAAAATTACAACAAAAAACAGACAAAACAAAACAAACCATATCACCAAGTCTCAAGAAATCCTTCATCATTGCTGGCTTGATTTCCATTTAAAGTATTCATCTAAAAGCGTAAACTCGCTAAATAAGCCTAAGTTTAGAGGAGGCTTAAAAATATTCAATGAGATCCTTGAATTTGACTAAGAGGTTTGGTGTTGTGCTTAATTAGCAAGTTTAGGTAGAGCCTTGTCTACTTTCATTAGTTTGTCTTTAAAAGATCTACATATGGGATGAACATGCACTACAACAAAAGAGGTCAATAACAATCCCCCCCCTTTTTTTTTTTTTTTTTTCTAGCACCAGTCTAGAAAGGGATCATGATGCTCTCCAATTCTTAGTCATGCAATTCTTGTGCAATTCTATCTGTGCACATGACACTTGTAAATTTTCAAAATCCAATGATTGAAAGTTTTTTTAAACTAAAATCTATTTTAACCCTTCAAGTGACTTAAGCTTCTACAACCATTCGAATCTGAAAAATATACGAATGTCGCATGTAAAGAGAATCGCACAATTAAGAACTAAAGATGATCTACTCTATAAATCTTTTTATCCAATCACATGGTATTTAATCCATGGAGAATGAAGTAAAATCTTTGCCTCGATTTTTTGATTTATTACTTTTCTAAATTACTTGATGATAAAATCACTTGACACCAAACAAAAATACATTAATAAGTATTATGGTTGTAATTACTTGTTTTAGTGAAACTTGGCGACTCATGATTTCACACGTCTTTACAACATTGCATGTAGGGTGGTCAATGTGATGAGAGACCACTGTAGAGCAAAAAACAAAAAAATATGAAAGGCCACTTTGCCACATGGCATGTTATGTGGCAGAAGATCTCTTTGTCAAATGGAATGTTTGGTGGTCCATGTTATGTGTTAAACTTATTTCTAGTTATGTTTCTAAATCTTAGATTTTTTAAAGCGGATTTCACCCCGTCCCTCATGAAAGTACATAAATTACTAATGGGAAAATGTTGGGTATGCTGCCAGTATATATCGTATGTTACCATCCACTGTCTCTATCTCTTTCTTTCACTTTTTAAAATGACTCTCATATCTTTTCTGAATGATACCTCATCATGTGCTTCCATTGGTGTTGTCCGTTAGCTTTTCGTACCCCGGTAGCATGTCTATTCTTCTCCCATTACTATACTGTTAGATCAAACACCAAGAAACACGAATAATAAAGAGATAATAGATCCGCACGACAGAGATTTAGCGAGGTTCACACACCAGGGTGGTGTGCTACATCCTCGGGCAAAGAAGAAGATGATTCACTATGCAGAAGAGAGATTACACCCTAGCAGCGCGCGAGCAAAAACTCACCCTGAAACTCTAGCTGCGTGAAAACCCTAGAATACAACGACTTTCTCAACAAGCAACAGTACATTATATATATACTCCAAATCATGGGTCGACCCATCGGGTCGCGATCAATCCGATCGAACCATACCGCGGGGGCTACGCTCATTCCTATTAAAGAAGAGAGTAGAAAATTTTACAACAAAAAACTGACAAAACAAAACAAACCATATCACCAACAAAAAATAGACAGGTTCTCCACCTTCTGCGAAACCATCAATAGGGAAAAAATATTTATTAGATCCTAATGGGATTTTGGTCCTATGCATGAAGCCTCATTCTAGAGTTATATCAAGTTAGGTAATAACATGCAAATGGAGAGCCATTTTTTGCCACAATCAAAGTGTGGGGTCTAACGTATTGAATATACCATGCAAGCCATGATGACAAAAATAGATAGGTGTTGTGGGAGTTTTTTGCCCCAATTAGACCGGAGTTTAAATTAGTTACTGTGAGTATCCGACATGCTCCAAGGGATTCCTAGTCACCCGATGTTCACAGCACTGATGCAATGGCTACAGATGATTTTCACACATTAAAGCGTAGGATCACGTACAGAATGTACCGTGCAAGTCATGGAGACTAAAAAGTGTCGATGAGAGAAGATGTTACTAAATTCAATCAATACTCTGCAACATAAGGAAAGGTGAGTGACTTCATAGTCTAGTAATTAAAGATTGACTCACAAATTATGTTGCTTGCATTTTCGCATTATGCCCATGGTTATTGGTCTAGTAGTTTTTTTTTTTTTTTTTTTGGGTGGAGAGGGAAGGAGAAGAGAATGCTACCCATTGGCACAGGTACACAACAACATGTGTGGCCAATGGGATAACACCTATAAGCATCTTCAACATAAGAACAACACGGTTTTTTACGTTGCTGTTGTCCAAGCATGTATCTACACCAACGGGATGGGTTGTTTTCTCTTTTTTGTTAGAACACTTTTTTCATTAAGTTAGGCTCCGTTTCGTATCGTTTTTGTTCCAGAAACGATATTTCGTGTCAAAAACAAAAATTTTAGTTTCTCTGTCAAAATGTCATTTTTAAACAAAAAAATAATGTTTCAAAATTTCAGATTTTTATTGGGGACGATAGTTCATTTTTTTATAAAATGGAACAAAACTGGGAAGCTCTTTTGGAGTCTCGTCCAATCTTTTTTTTTTTTTTTTTAACTTTTTGTTCTAAAAGAACAAAAATATACCATAAGTGCACCAAACATTTTATTCCATTTTTTGAAAAAAACTTCAAAAATATGTTTTTTAGAACGATACCAACAGGAGCCTTAGCAAATTTATTTCTCACAACCAAAATAAATGGATTTACAAGACTGCAGAACTCCTTACCTTCAAGTGGCCCCTTCCTTGCAAAAATAAAATGGCCCCCTCATAAATGTGAGGAGGATCCCATCTTTGAATTGATTGCGGTATCAGTCCGGAATTCCCCACTCTAATGTGTTTGAAAAATCTTTACCAAAAAAAATAAGAGTTTGAAAAGTAAAGAAGTTGGACTGGAATTCCCCACTCTAATGAGTTTGAAAAATCTTTACCAAAAAAAATAAGAGTTTGAAAAGTAAAGAAGTTGACTGGAATTCCCCACTCTAATGAGTTTGAAAAATATTTACCAAAAAAAAATAAGAGTTTGAAAAGTAAAGAAGTTGGACTGGAATTCGTACCAACTATGGCCAGAGGAGGCCACTAAAGTCTTTGTTGAAGGTACCGACAAGCTTAGCTATTTTCAAGGAAGATATTTGTTGGAGAAAGTTTTCCTCCACTTCAACGGTGAAGTATGTTTGAACCACTCATTCAGGTCATTCTGATAAGAAGTATGTTTGAACCACTCATTCAGGTCATTATGATAAGATCTCCAAGCTCAATTTTTAATTGCTCTAATCCCTTTCCTGATCCTTCCCCAAAAAGCTCATACAATGGTTGACAATCTTGCTCCTCTTTTCTCCCTCTTGTGTCTTCTTCTTCTTCCTCTCTACCCCTTTCCGGCGTCCGCTCAAACTTACAATAATGTGAGCTTGGGTAAATCTCTCTCTGCCGGCGGCAGCACCTCTTCATGGCTTTCACCTTCAGGTGAATTTGCGTTTGGGTTCCAAGCCATCAACAATACGGATGCCTTCTTGCTTGCCATCTGGTATGAGAAAATACCTGAGAAGACTGTAGTTTGGTATGCAAATGGAGATAATCCAGCACCCAAAGGATCAAAAGTTCAGCTTACCAGTGATGGTAACCTGGAGCTCAACAACCCTCAAGGAGAAGAGATATGGAAGGCCCAATCCCAATCCCAATCCAGTGTTGGTGTCACCTATGGTGCAATGCTTGACACTGGCAACTTTGCGTTGGTGGATACAAACTCTGTTCATGTATGGGAGAGCTTCAAAAACCCAAGTGACACCATTCTCCCTTCCCAGATATTAGAACTGGGTGGCATGCTTTCTTCTCGACAACCAACCAACTACTCCAGAGGAAGGTTCCAGCTCCGCCTGCTTAATGATGGAAATCTCGTTCTGAATACTATAGCATTACCAACAAACTATGCCTATGCTGCTTATTATGTAAGCAACACTTATACTTCTGGTTATCAAGTTGTCTACAATGAGAGTACAGCCATGATTTATATTCAAAGCAAGGATGGAAGCATATTAGTGGACCTCACAGTTGAGAGCATACCCTCTACCAAAACCCATTACCACAGAGCAACCATTGATTTTAATGGTGTTTTCACGCAATATGCTCGTCCTAAGTCCTCTTTGAGCAGCAATGGTGATGAAAGTTGGTCCATCATCGGGTCTATTCCTGATGACATTTGTTCTTTCAATAGTCAGGATGTGGGCGAAGGGATTTGCGGCTATAACAGTATCTGCAAGATTGTGCAAAGTCGACCTGTTTGTGAATGCCCAACTCAATATTCCTTAGTTGATCCTAACAATATATTGAGTGGCTGCAAACATGACTTCATACTACAAGTATGCTATGAAAATGGATCAGGATCCCAAACTGAGATTTTGTATAGGATGGCCGAGTTGCTTGACACGGATTGGCCGAATTCATCTACCTATCAAAAGCGGGAACCTTATACTGAAGCAGATTGCCAAAACTCTTGCTTGTATGATTGTCAATGTGCAATAGCCACTTTCAATGACGGGCACTGTTGGAAGAAGAGCCTACCGGTTAGGAATGGGAACCAGAACAGTGATGTTGCTGTGAAGGCTTTCCTCAAAGTCTCAGCAGGAAATAGTACCCAGAGAAATCCTCATCCTCCTTCAGTTCCAGAAGATTATAACCCTGGTTCAAATCCTAATGGAAAGGAGAAAGCTCAAGGTTTGTTTAGTGTTGTTGCAGCTCTGCTATTAGGTGGCTCACTATTTTTCAATTTAATTTTTCTAGCTGCAATTTTTATGGGGGTTCTGATGTACCATAAGAAACCAAAAGAAAAGGTACAAAAGCCAATTTCCTTAGAAACAAATCTGCATTCTTTTACTTACAAAGACCTGGAAGAAGCTACAGATAGATTCAAGGAAGAGCTGGGAAGAGGAGCTTTCGGTGTTGTCTATAAAGGGGTCTTAGGTTTGGAATCTAAACTTGTAGCTGTAAAAAAGCTCGACAAAGTGCAACAAGAGGGAGATAAGGAGTTTAAGACTGAATTGAGCGTTATTGGCCAGACCCATCATAAGAATTTGGTCAAATTGGTTGGATTTTGTGAGGAAGGACAGCATAGGCTCCTGGTTTACGAGTTCATGAGCAATGGCAGTTTGGCAAGCTTCCTTTTTGGATCGTCAAGGCCAGATTGGAACCAAAGAACCCAGATTGCATTTGGTATTGCAAGGGGGCTTATGTATTTGCATGAAGAGTGCAGTATCCCGATCATCCACTGTGATATAAAGCCTCAAAACATCCTTCTTGATGACTGTTATACAGCAAGGATTTCTGACTTTGGATTGGCCAAGCTCTTGATGACTGACCAGAGTCGAACTAACACAGCCATTAGAGGGACCAAAGGCTATGTTGCATCTGAGTGGTTCAGGAATATGCCTATCACAGTGAAAGTAGATGTGTATAGCTTTGGTGTCATGTTGATGGAGATCATTTGTTGTCGGAAAAATGTTGAACAGGAAATGGATGGTGATGAGAGAGTAATTCTGACCGATTGGGCTTATGATTGCTATCGAGAAAGAAGGCTAGATGCTCTGGTGGAGAATGATATGGAAGCGATAAATGATATAGAAAGGCTGGAGAGGTTCCTCAAGGTAGCAATTTGGTGTATTCAAGAAGAGCCATCACTAAGACCCACAATGAGGAAGGTTGTACAGATGCTAGAAGGAATTGTTGAAGTTTCTGATCCCCCACACCCTTATCTTTTCGTCTCAGTTGCTGAAACTTGAAACAATTCTGTTTTTCTACATCCAAGTAATGTCTCACAACTCATCTCAATTCCTTTGCTTCATCATTTACTTAGCCTTTACTGTATTAAGATGGTAATTATGATATCTATTTTGTAATCAAGTTTATCTTAGTTTTGAGATTACAGCCCAATACCATAATTTTTGTGAGTTTTAAATTTGTGTCACAAGGAAAGGACTGAGCTTGAACATCTTGAGGGTTTCTTACAGTGTGGAACTAGGAAATAGAATAAGGCTAAGCCCAAAGGAACATTAATAATATGCGATGGGATCCCTGAATTTTATTAATAGGTTTGGTGTAATGTTTAATATAGGAGTTCACTTCCATTAGCTCGTCCTAAAAACGATATCTAGAGATGGGGATTTTTTTTTTTGGTAAAATCTAGAGATGGGATGATGAACATATGACATGGAAGTATGTATTCCAGGTCATCAGACTACTATAAGATGCTGGTAATATACAGAAATAATTGTCACTGTACATAATATATGCCTAAATTCTTTAGAAACCAAGATGATTTTTCGTGTGGACTTGAGGACTCAGTCTTGGGTTATATCAAGTCAAATTCACAACAGTACATGAAAGTGAATGCTGTCAAGGTCATAACATGTTTGAAAGTGAAACCCAAACCACCAGGCATCCCTATTCCCTCCATCATGGTTGTCAAGTATTGTTTATATCGAATTGATATTGGTTGAGATCCATATTGATATTTGATCGATTTGAATCAGTTATTTATATTATTTTAAGATAAAATTATATTTTTCTATAAAAACTAATAACAAAAGTAATATATACACACCAATCCTATCCAATCCGGTACCTAAATCCACGCTTATGACTCGCTAGCTACCCAGATATCCATAATGAGACAATGGTCTGATAGATTTCAAAATATTGATCATAGCGATAAGCTTACATTTAGAAAAGTACAAGAATTACGGACTCATCATACAAGGGGAAGCGGCCCAGCTGTTATCAAACAATTAATTAGTTTTCAATCTTTCTCCAATTACTTAACCATAGTTGTCGAAAAAATAAAGTTGATTAGACAATAATGAATGACTGTTTGAGGGAAGGGTCACTTACCCTTTTAAATAGACGGAGTGCTACTTTTGAATATCTACCGGACAGTTTTTTTTTGGTAGAAATCTACCGGACTGTTATTGTAAACTCTTCGCTGGAGAGGGGGATCCGGATTCCCGAGTCATCTTCTTTTGGGATGAGCTCCTAACTCAGTGAAAAATGGGTCTAACGTAAGTACGGGGAAGGTTGATCTGTTATCTCCACTTCTTTTTTAGGCCGGATCAGGTCCTTGTATGAGAACCTGATCTTGGATTCTCGTATGCTTAAAAAGTGGATACATATATTCCACTAAAAACTATTACTTGGATTATCTAGAGTTTCGTTGCCTCTTTTTATCTCTCTTCCGATTTAAATGTTATACCATCTTATCTCTCTTTTAACTTAAATACTATTTTATATAATTTTTTCTATTATTATTTTTTATTTTAATTAACCGATTCAAACAATAATAATACAAAACACACTCTTTCTTCCAATTATCCAATGCTATTCGATACAACACCAATATTGATCTAATACAATATTAACCCGATTCAATCCAATCCACATATTATCAATGTACCCTATCTCTAAATCGCCATCATGCTTACATATAATGTTTTGGATTTATATTAAAACCTTGTAGGGACTTGTGAACCGGTGGGTGAAAAACAGTGAGTGAACCATCCTCTATGAATGAATAAAACTTTATTATCAATATTTTATTATTTTTTAGTTTTTATTGATATCCCATTAGTATCTATTGAGACGCTTGGGATCAATATCTAAAGCTGTTTTGTAGGACTAAAAAAAATATTAAATTATAATTAAATTGAAAAGAAATAAAAAAAAATTAATAAACCATGAGGAGAGAGAGTGGGGTTCCGTGGGTGGAAGAGATAATGGGGGAGAGAAAATAGGAAAAGAGAAAAAATAGGGAAAAAGGTAGTCGGTTAAAAATTTATGAGAGAATAAATGGATTACACATGTTCACTTTTAAGCATACAAGAATCGAAGATTAGGTTCTCGTACGAGGACCTGATCCAGACTCCTTTTTTATATATAATAAATAGTATAATAGTATAGTAACAAGTGAGGCCTCATGGATCCCCTTATCGAATCTAAAAAAGCACCGATTCACTATATAACGTATCTTCACACACTTCGGGTTTTTTTATTTTTTATTTTTTAGAGATAAATAAAATTCATTGAGAGGAAGCATCTAATGTAAAATACCTTGATGCAATAATCAAAGGGTTTACAATGAAAAGTGGGGCTCGAAGCCATCACACCCGAGATAGCCAAAGTCTGAATGAACCAGCAGCAAGGGCATTATGCGTCCTGCGTGTGAAAATGAAAATCAACAAGAAAAAGAAGAACAGATGCACAAAACATCATCTACAAGATCCAAAGAAGCAGTAATCCCATTAAGAGCAGCGATCACATTGTGGCAATCTGAATAAAAGGTGACCTGTTGAAGTTGAAGTGCTTGTGCTAGCAAAGCCCCATCACGAATAGCTTCTAGTTTTGTTGCAGGAGCTAAGAAACGTACCTGATTTGCATTTTGCTGAGAAAGAGGAATCGCCCGGGACCAAAATAATTACCCCCTCCCACTCGAGAAAGATGATTCACACCAAGCACCACTCCTCTTCACACACTTCTAATGGTTTGGGCTGGTCCATGTGGTTGTATTGCCTTGTTGGTCACCCATGATGGCAAACTCCTTACTTTAGCCAGTTGTGTTTTGGCTTTTTTTTTAAAGGGTAATTTACAACGCCACCCTGTGGAGCATGCTAGTATTATAGGGACACCCCCTCTCTTTCACCAAATTAGACTCGAACTCTCTGCCATCAGTCAGTGTTAAGTGATGCTATGAAATGATATTTTAGCCCTTATGAGTAAAACACCCTTATCTTACTATACCAAAAATATCCCTCTATTCACCCTTATCTCTTTTATCACTTTCTCTCCTTCGTTCTTTCTCTCCCTACTTGCGACCTGTGATTCTGACGACATCCAGCTGAGTTGATAGTTCTGTCGTCGACAAGTAGTGCACTTCCCATCACTGCCATCTTAGGTCACGGGCGAGTAATGTACATTCACCACAGTTTTATTTCTGATGACAGACAACTTCACTGAAAGAATCAAGGAAGACTAATGCATGTTTTTCAACACTGCTGGTTTGTTGGCCATTTAAGATCTTCATTTCAAAGTATAAGTTCATCAAATAAGGCTAAGCCCAGAGGAAGATTAATAATATGCGATGGGATCCCTGAATTTTATTAATAGGTTTGGAGTTATGCTTATTATAGGAGTCCACTTCCATTAGCTCGTCTTGAAAAGATATGTAGAGGTGGGATTTTTTTTTTTTTGGGTGGGGTGGGGGAGGGGATAAAATCTAGAGATGGGATGATGAACATATGACATGGAAGTATGTATTCCATGTCATAAGACTAATATAAGACATATAGAAATAATTGTCACTGTACATAATATATGCCTAAATTCTTTAGAAACCAAGACTTTTTGTGTGGACTTGAGGACTTGGTCTTGGGTTTTATCAAGTCAAATTCACAACAGCACATGAAAGTGAATGTTGTCAAGGTCATAACATGTTTAAAGTGAAACCCAAACCACCAGGCATCCCCATTTCCTCCCTCCTTAACAAGCTAAAGAGATCCAAAGTGAATGTGAAACCCTAGAAAAATTTGGTGTGTGGTGTGGTGTGGTGTGGTGGTGGTGTTGGAGAAATTGATGGTAGAAGAAGAAGGGTCAAGGGACGGGGTTGGGGAAATCACATTCCAAAGGCAACGTGGACACAGTTAGAAAGGACAGGACAAGAGAATAGAGGGAAGAAAAACAGAAGCAACATAGGGATTAGGGAAGGGAGGGTTTTGGTGGCAAGTTCATGTGTCTTTGCTATTGCTGGCTCCATTTAGGCAATAGTCCGAATAGGTGGTGGGTGTCTTGTTGTTGAAGGAGAGTTAAGCTGAGCGAGTGCACGAGACATGGGTCGATACTTTCTAACTATAGTTTTTTGGGAAAATTATATGATTACCCACTTCTAGGTTTCTTTTAACAAAATTACCCATCAAAAGATTCAGTTAACAAAAATACCTAAAATTAAGTTTTCCTTTACAAAATTATCTACTTAAAGTTTAAGTTAACAAAAATACCTAAAATTGGGTTTGGGTTTACAAAACTATCCACTCAAAGTTTTAGTCATAAAAAAATACATGATTTTATGTGGAAGATGAAGAATCACTATTTTGGGTAGTTTTGTAAACCCAAACTTGATTTTGGATATTATTGTTATCTAAAACTTTGGGTAGGTAGTTTTGTAAACTCAAACATAATTTTGGGTATTTTTGTTAACCAAAACTTTTTGTGGATAGTTTTGTAAAAGGAAACCCAAAAATGGGTAATCATGTAATTTTTCCTAGTTTTTTTGGGTTGCATGGATATTAGTACCTCATAATACCGATCTGATCAGTTATCCATATTATCTCAAGATAAAATTTAAAAAATAAAAAAAAAATGTATTTTTTGAAAAAATAAAAATAAAAGTAACCGATACATACCAATCCAATTCGATCCGATACTTAAATCCAAGCTTCTGACTGACTAGCTATCCGGATCTCCATAATGAGACCATTTTATTAGTTTTCAATCTTTCTCCAATTATTTTACCATAGGTGTGGAAAAAATAAAGTTGAATAGACATTAAAGAATGTCTGTTTAAGAATGAAAGGATCTCTTACCCTTTTAAATAGACTGAGTGCTACTTTTGAATATCTACAGGACAGTTACTGTAAACTCTTGGCAGGGAGAGGGGGATCCGGAGTCTTCTTCTTTGGGATGAGCTCCTAAATCAGTGACAAATGGGTTGACAAATGGGTCTAACGTAAGTTGGGCGAAGGTTGATCTGTTATCTCCATTTCTTTTTTATATAGTAATAGTATAATGGTATGGTAACAAGTGAGGACTGATCGATCCCTATCGAATCTAAAAAAGCACCGATTCACTACAGAACGTATCTTCACACACTTCTGGTTTTTTTTTTTTTTTTAACAAAAAAAATTCATTGAGAGGAAACATCTAATGTAAGACACCTTGATGCAATAATCAAAAGGGTTCACAATGAAAAGAGGGGTTCGAAGCCATCACACCCAAGATAGCCAAAGTTTGAATGAACCAGCGGCAAGA
>NC_056565.1:2558363-2597596 GCF_013358625.1 Macadamia integrifolia | reverse complement strand
ATATTATTTGCCATTCGTTGGGCCGCATGCATATTGTGACGTTTTGTGTCTGGCATGTATTGAGCCACAAGCATACTGTGATACTCTATGTTTGGCATGTGTCACTGTTTTGCCCATTATGATTCTATCTCTCTCTGTGAAAGAGAAATTTGCACATGCTAATGAAGTTGTGTCTACAACTATATGTCTAGGGAAGTTATTGGTTTCGTCCATCTCTTATCTTGGAATGCCCCGTTAATAACATGTACAACAGGTTTGCCATATTCCACTCTTTGGTTTTTTGTTTTGTGAGAACTGAAACCTTGTGTAACTTATGTCTTCTATCTAAATGAATTCGCTTTTACCAAAAAAGTTGCACAACGTATCTTCTACCAAAAAAAAAACATAGAACGTACTGTGAAAATCGAGGTGATGACTATACATCGTCGAAGAGATGAGATGCCACTAATCTCCAAGTGGGGCTTTTATTCTTATTAATTTACCATGCATCATACAGCTTCAACTTGAACTTTGGGATTCATTGGTTATTAATCTAATCGATCTACTCTCAAACCCAATTCCGCATATTCTATTAAGTGCGGATCAGGTTCTTGTATGAAAATATTTTTGTATGTTCCTAATTTAGATACATGAATTTCACAAAGTCTCTCAACTTATGCTATAGAGAGAGAGAGAGAGAGGTTAGAGTCTTTGTGTCAAGATCAAGGGCATACGAGAATGTTCTCGTAAATGAAACAGATTTGAACTCTGTTCTACTATTTTCTGCTTAGAATTTGGTACAATCAGTTTATAATTCTTGATTAACTAGCCTATGACAGCTCCGAATGAAAAATAGCATGATGGTAACAAAAATGGAGAACGGTGCATGCATGCCAGCATCAGAAAAAACTAGGAAAATAAGGCTGGAACATATGAAATTATTATCTTGGATTTCTATCTATTAGATCAATCAACTCGTTTTGATAACTTAAGTTACAACTAGGACAACTAGGATGCAATCTCTGCAAAAATGACGGTCAAGGACTGGATAATCTCGGCAAAGATCAAGGTAAAGTTACCCCACACGCAGAGATCTGCAAAATTTCAAAAGGCATAGACAAGAGACGTCGCAAAGAATAATTTTCCCTATCTTTTCGACGATTTTTCTCCTCCTCCTCTTTACGCTTTATGACCTTACAATATTACAATAGTAGGTTTGGAAAAACCTGTGATCTCCGCCTCACCTTTAAGAGGAGTGGCCCCTCATTATTAAGTAATGTCCAACTCTCTCAATTTTTTTGTTTCTTCATTTATGTAGCGTGTATTGTATGAGTTGGTACGTTAGGTAGACAACAAGTACTTTATTATAGTCCATCGTTATATGCATGTGGTTGATTTATAATGTCGTGTTAGGTTGACAGTCGGTACTTAATATAATTAACCATAATCGAGCAATTTTTTTGCATGAATTCTTGCGTTCGACATTATTTAAAATCTCCATGTAACCGACTCCATTAAGTTAGAATAAGGTTTTGGATGTTTTAGTAGTTGTTTTCGTTATTTTATATGCTGGTAATTTAAATATCTATTCTGTAATCAAATTGTATCTACTGTCAGTGTTAAGAGCTAATGCAAGATTTTCAAAAAAATGTTGTATGCTTGAATCTCACTAAGTCTCAAGAAATCCTTCATCATTGCTGGCTTGATTTCCATTTAAAGTCTTCATCTAAAAGCGTAAGCTCGCCAAATAAGCCTAAGTTCAGAGGAGGCTTAAAAATATTCAATGAGATCCTTGAATTTGACTAAGAGGTTTGGTGTTGTGCTTAATTAGCAAATTTAGGTAGAGCCTTGTCTACTTTCATTAGGTTGTCTTTAAAAGATTTACATATGGGATGGGCATACACTACAACAAAAGAGGTCAATAACAACCCCCTTTTTTCTTTTTTTCTTTTTTTCTTTTTCTAGTACCAGTCTGGAAAGGGATAAAAATCGTCTGCAATTCCTTATCCGTGCAATACCCCCTTCAGATGGTGACACATGGATAAAGTGATTTGAACGGTTCAGATTAATCGTATATTGATCCAACTTCAACTCACTGGTTTGGAGTTGGATCAATATAGGATTAATCTGAGCCATTCAAACCACTTTGTCGACGTGTCATCCTTTCAAGGGGGTATTGTACAGAATTGTACAAGATTAGAATTACAGACGATTTTTATCCGTCTGGAAAGGGATCATGATGCTCTCCAATTCTTAGTCATGCAATTCTTGTGCAATTCTCTCTGTACACGTGACACTTGCAAATTTTTAAAATCCAGTGATTGGAAGTTTTTTTAAACTCAAATCTATTTTAACCCTTCAAGTGACTTAAACTTCTACAACCGTTCGAATCTGAAAAATATACGAATGTCGCTTGTAAAGAGAATCACACAATTAAGAATTGAAGATGATCTACTCTATAAATCTCTTCTATCCGATCACATGGTATTTAATCCATGGAGAATGAAGTAAAATTTGCCTCAATTTTTTGATTTATTACTTTTCTAAATTACTTGATGATAAAATCACTTGACACCAAACAAAAATACATTAATAAGTATTATGGTTGTAATTACTTGTTTTAGTGAAACTTGGCGACTCATGATTTCACACGTCTTTACAACATGGCATGTAGGGCGGTCAATGTGATTAAAGACCACTGTATAGTAAAAAACAAAAAAATATGAAAGACCACTTTGCCACCTGGCATGTTATGTGATAGAAGATCTCTTTGTCAAATGGAATGTTTGGTGGTCCATGTTATGTGTTAAACTTATCTTCTAGTTATGTTTCTAAATCTTATTTGATTTTTTAAAGCGGATTTCACCCAGCCCCTCAAGAAAGTACATAAATTACTAATGGGAAAAGGTTGGATATGCTGCTAGCATATACCGTATGTTATCATCCACTGTCTCTATCTCTCTCTTTCCCTTTTTAAAATGACCCTCATATCCTTCCTGAATGATAACTCATCATGTGCCTCCATTGGTGTTGTCCGTTAGCTTTCCATATCCCGGCAGCATATCTATTCTTCTCCCATTACTATACTAATATATATATATATATATATATACGAAAAATCATTTCTATTAAAGAAAAGAGTCGAAAAAATTACAACAAAAAACTGACAAAACAAAACAAACCATATCACCAACAAAAAATAGACAGGTTCTCCACCTTCTGCGAAACCATCAATAGGGAGAAAATACTTATTAGGTCCTAACGGGATTTTGGTCATATGCTATGACGCCTCATTCTAGAGTTATATCAAGTAAGGTAATAACATGCAAATGGAGAGATTTTTCTGCCACAATCAAAGTGTGGGGTCTCACGTATTGAACGTACCATGCAAGCCATGATGACAAAAATAGATAGGTCCTGACAGGATTTTGGTCCAATGCAATGTGGACACATTCTAGAGTTATATCAAGTCAAGGTCATTAAGAGAGTGTCTTGCCCCAATTAGACCGGAGTTTAAATTAGTTACAGTGAGTATCCGGCGGTTAGAAGTATTCGGACACATGCTCCAAGGGATTCCTACGCACCCGATGTTCACAGCACTGATGCAATGGCTACAGATGATTTTCACACAGTAAAGCGTAGGGCCACATACGGAACGTACCATGCAAGTCATGGTGACTAAAAAGTGTTGACGAGAGGAGATGATACTAAATTCGCATAGGTTTGATCAATACTCTGCTACGTAAGGAAAGGTGAGTGACTTCGTAGTCTAGTAATTAAAGATTGACCCACAAATTATGGTGCTTGCATTTTCACAGTTATGCCCACGGTTATTGGTCTAGTGGTTTTTTTTCCCCTAGGGTGGAAAGGGAAGGAGAAGAGAACGCTACCCATTGGCACAGGTACACACCAGCGTGTACGGCCAATGGGATAACACCTATAAGCATCTTCAGCATAAGAACAACACAATTTTTTACATTGTTGTTGTCTAAGCATGTATCTACGCATGCGGGAAGAGTTGTTTTCTCTTTTTTGTTAGAACACTTTTTTCATCAAGTTAGGCTCCGTTTGGTATCATTTTTGTTCCATGATGAGCACAATAATGTGTGAAATCTTAGGAAAATAAATGTACATTTTGCCCCACTTTGGATAGTACTATTTTTATTTTTTTATTTTTATTTTTTTTTTAGTTTCTAAGTTTACAAGAGAAAGTGCTTAAAGTGAATCAAGAACCAGCCCAAATGTGGGACCCACTCATTGGTAGCACATCCTCTCTCCTACAAAATCCTAAAGATTATTCTCTCTCCTTACCACCTCACAAGATCTTGAAGATGCTATGCAGAGATTCCTTTCTGATTTAATCAAGATTGCAAGATATTGGTTAATATTGCAATGAAGGAATAAAATTTGTTAATTTTGGAAACGAATTCTCTCTTTCCTCACACAATATCTCAGAGAATGAGGATATTTACCAAGATTTTATTTTATTTCTTTTCTTAAAGAAGACTTGTAGAAGGAATGAGGCAAGACAAAAGCCCTATAAAAGCCCCTTCCTCCCCCCTACTAATTATTATTCTCCTTAGTTTATTTTCTAGTTTATGCTTAGTTTTCTTCTCTCTCTCCCTCTCTCACTCTTTAGTTTTAGTTATTTTCTATTTTTGCTTTAATCACTTTTATAATAGTTTTTTTTTATGCCAATTAATGCAATCACTCTTTTATTCTTATTCAGTCTTTTATGTTTATGATTTATGCAATTGAGTTGTAATTTTTAAAGTTATAGTTCTAGGCTTAGATCTAGGTGACAAGATCACAAGCCGTGGAATATCTTTTTTTTCAAGTTCAGTTTTTTTTGTTTCAAGATTTGTTTTCTCTAGTACTAAAAATTTCAGATTTGGTTTATTCCAAATATGGTTTTTAGTACTGGTAGTATCTCAAATCACCCAAGCTTTCAAGTTCAAGGGTTGAAGTTCAAGTAAGTAGGCTCCTTCAATAGTCTTCTCTCCCCCCTCTCATTCCCTCTTCTGACTACCCTTTCTTTCTTAATTTAGGATTTTAATTTCAGTCGTTACATTATTGCTATCCCTTTCCCCCAAGGTTCATGGCTAGTGTATGTGTTGGCTTTGCCCCTCCTAGCCATAGAACCATCAATTTATTGCTTTTATTTTAATTGTCTCCCTTTCCCTAAAGCCAAGTAGAGTAACCCTTGTAAGAGTGACTCTCTGGTCAAGTAGAGAAGCTCATATTATGATGCATCCCTCGGGCTAAGTAGAGAAAACTACTTGTGAGTCTCTCTCTAGCTTTCTCCCATTTCTTTTACTTTATTTTTATTTCAGCATTTTTTTTCTTTATTTTTTTTTAATTGCGTGGGTTGTTTATTTTCACTTATTTATTTATTTAATTTTAATTATGTGGCTTGCGTCTTTAAATTCTTAGATGACGAATGGTTAAGACGTTATTTTAGATACATATGTTTAGGACGGTAGTTAGAATTAGATCACAATCATTAATAGGTTCACTTTCACATTATTAAAAGAAAAAAAAATAAAGTGGCTGCTCTCTCTGAGTTCGACCCGTAGCTACACTGATCCGTACGCTTGCGATTACATTTAAAATCTCAAACATTCCAGAAATGACGTTTCGTATCAAAAGCAAAAAATTTTAGTTTGTGTCAAAATGCCATTTTTAAACAAAAAAATTGTGTTTCAAAATTTCAAATTTTGATTAGAAACGATAGTTCCTTTTTTTGTAAAATGGAACGAAACTGGAAAGACGAAACTCCCTTTTGGAGTTCCGTCCAATCTCATATTTCTAGTTTTTTTTTTTCACTTTTTGTTCCAAAAAACAGAAGCAGTGCATCGAAGACTTTATTCCGTTTTTTTCATTCCAATAGAATAAAAAAACTCCAAAAACATTTTTTTAGAACGATGCCAATCGCAACCTTAGCAAATTTCAATCTTCTCACAACCAAAATAAATGGATTCACAAGAGAGTAGAACTCCTTACCTTCAAGTGGCCCCTTCCTTGCAAAAATAAAATGGCCCCCTCATTAATGTGAGGAGGATCCCATCTCTGAATTGATTGTGGTATCAGTCCGGAATTCCCACGGTTCAGGAGAACGGTAAATCAGGTCTTGGAATGAGGAGCAAATCTATCGATTTGGGTGAAAAAAATAGAAACTTATTATACTTCAAATTTAATAAGGGTATTTTGGTATTTAAAATAAAATATAATTGCTGACATCAACATATAAGGTATATTCCTTAACAGTGATTAACGGTAGAGGGTTTGAGTATAATTTGGTGAAACTGAGGGGGTGGTCTTATAATTGCGACATTCTCCAAGGGGTGGCATTGTAAATTTTCCTAAAAAAATGTTTTTTTTTTTTTAACCGAACAAAAACAAAAATGATGGATACACACCAATCTTATCCAATCCGATTCCTAAATCCATGCTTCTGATTGACTAGGTACCCGGATCTCCAGAATGAGAAAAATGGCCTGATAGATTTCAAAAAATTGGTCATAGAAAATTGGTCATAGCAACAAGCTTTCATTTAGAAGACTACAAGAATTACGGAGTCATCATACAAGGGGTAGGTCCCAGCTGTCATCAACCATTTACTTTACCTTAGGTGTGGGAAAAATGAAGTTGATTAGACATTAAAGAATGATTGTTTACGGAGGAAAGTGTCTCTTACACTTTTAAATAGACTGAGTGCTACTTTTGAATTTTGATTGGATAGCTACTGTAAAGTACCCTTCGTAGGAGAAGGGGGATGATGACTTTTCTTTGGGGATGAGCTTCCAGCTCAATGGCAAATGGTTCTAGCGTATGTTTGGGGAACTTCACCTCTTTTCTAAGGAGTAGCAATGTGATAGTAATTGGCCGTGGAAATAATGGTAAGGGAATATATGTCTAATTCTAATTGAAGCCACAATTTGTTGCGTGGACCTGACGACACGGTATTGTGGTTACATCAAGTCAAAGTC
This sequence comes from Macadamia integrifolia, assembly GCF_013358625.1. Lineage (NCBI taxonomy): Eukaryota > Viridiplantae > Streptophyta > Magnoliopsida > Proteales > Proteaceae > Macadamia > Macadamia integrifolia. The sequence goes on along the minus strand of NC_056565.1, from coordinate 2,590,628 downwards.
AACAATACTAGAATTTCAAAACCATTAATTCTGTGAAAGAAACACCGACCGATCACTACAACAGTTAAAAGAGAGGACCACGGGATCAAAAGCAATCAAACACAACTACCGCTCCTGAGTCAAAATAATGCATCCCAATGCCTAAAACACTAGGAAAACAACGGGGAAAAATCGTCAAAAAGCTGGAAAGGAAATAGAAGGTTCAGAAAAGCGTGTGACACGAGAAGGATAAAAAAACCAACAGTTAGGTTACATGCCCTTTAATTTTTGTTTAAAGTAGAAACATATGAAATTACTTATTTATTTTTAAAAAGTTAGGAACAAAATCATATTGATACCCACCGATCTTATTTAATCTGGGTCAATATGGGATACCATCCCCTAAATCCTTGACTAGGACCCAATCTCTGCAAAAATGACTGTCAATGATGAAAATGAATCTGTTACTGGTAGTAGTCTGGTATGATCATTTGGCCACATTTTGTCATTACAAGGATAAAGAGGAGTATTTTCATTCTATCATTACAAAGATAAAGAGGATATGACGCATATGATCCGATCAAGTAATCATACAAACATCGGATCCCATCTCGTTAAGTACTGAATTATCTCGGTGAATATTAAGGTAACAAGATCTGCAAAATTTCTAAAGGTATAGACAAGGGAGGACGCCAAGAATAATTTTTCCCATCTTTTCGACGATTTTTCTCTTCTTCTTTTCCCTTTACGTTTTACGACCTAACAATATTACAATTGTAGGTTTGAAAAACTTGTGATCTCCGTCCGTCTCGCCTTTTAAGAGGAGTGGCCGTGGGCCCCTCATTTTAAAGTCAATGGATTCCTCTACTTTTATATATATATATATATATATATATATATATAAAAGAAGACTACTGCTGGACTTGAATCCAGACTATCACTGTGAAACCCTTTCCTTTCAGGTATTCTAATTCTACATATGCAATGTCTTTCCTCTTGTTTCTTCTTCTTCTTCTTCCTCTTCAACCCTTTTCTGCCTTGGCTCAAACTTATGGTAATGTGAGCTTAGGCGAATCTCTCTCTGCCGGAGTTAGCACCTCTTCATGGCTTTCTCCTTCTGGTGAGTTTGCGTTTGGGTTCCAAGCTATTAACAACATGGATACCTTCTTGCTCGCCATCTGGTATGAGAAACTACCTGAAAAGACTCTGGTTTGGTATATAAATGGAGATAATCCAGCACCTAGAGGATCAACAACCCTCAGCTTACCATTGATGGTAACTTGGAGCTCAACAACCCTCAAGGAGAAGAGATATGGAAGGCCGAATCCATTGTTGGTGCCGTCACCTATGGTGCAATGCTTGACACTGGCAACTTTGTGCTCCTGGATACAGACTCTGTTCATATATGTGGGAGAGCTTCAAATACCCAACTGATACCATCCTCCCTTCCCAGATATTAGAACGGGGTAGCGTGCTTTCTTCTCGACAACCAACCAACTACTCCAGAGGAAGGTTCCAGCTCCGCCTACTTAATGATGGTGATCTTGTTCTCAATACCGTAGCATTACCAACAAACCTGGCCTATGATTCTTATTTTGTAAGCAAAACTTATAGTTTTGGTTATCAACTTGTGTTCAATGAGACCACATCTACCATTTATATTCAAAGTCTTGATGGAAGCATTATATCATTGGACCTCACAGCTGTTGGGAGCATTATACCTTCCACCAAAACCCATTATCACAGAGCAACCATTATCCAAGGACGAATTCCAGCAGCATTAATGGGAATGACAGTTGGTCCATTGTTGGGTCTATTCCTGATGACATATGTTCTTTTGGAAGTTCCCATGTGGGCGAAGGCATTTGCGGCTATAACGGTATCTGCAAGATTGTACAACGTCGACCTGTTTGTGTATGCCCAACTCAATATAAGTTGGTTCATCCAAACGATATATTGAGTGGCTGCGAACCTGACTTCATACTACCAGGATGCTATGCAAATGAATTAGGATCCCAAAATGAGAAGACTTTGTATAGGATGGAAGAGTTGCTTGACACAGATTGGCCGGATACAGGTCTCTACCAACGGCGGGCACCTTATACTGAAGCAGAATGCCAAAAAACTTGCCTGGATGATTGTCAATGTGCAATTGCAAACTTCCGAGACGGGAAATGTTTTTTGAAGAACTTACCGGTAAGAAATGGGAAACAGAAGAGTGGTCTAAACGTGAAGGCTTTCGTCAAAGTCCCAACAGATCATAATACCCACCAGCTGGGAGATCCTCCAGTTCCAGTAGTAGAGGAGAAAGATCATGGTTTGTTCAGTGTTGTTGCAGCTGTTCCATTAGGTAGCTCAATCTTTTTCAATTTTCTTTTTCTAGCAGCAATTTTTGCAGTGGTTTTGAGGTACCATAAAAAACTAAAAGAAAAGGTACAACAAAAACAAATTTCTTTAGAAACAAATCTGCATTCTTTTACTTACAAAGACCTGGAAGAAGCTACAGATGGATTCAGGGAAGAGCTGGGAAGGGGATCTTTCGGCATTGTCTTTAAAGGGGTACTCTTAGGTTTGGATTCTAGACTTGTAGCTGTAAAAAAGCTAGACAAATTGGTACAAGAGGGAGATAAGGAGTTTAAGACTGAATTGAGCGTGATTGGCCAGACCCATCATAAGAATCTAGTCAAATTGGTTGGATTCTGTGAGGAAGGACAGCATAGACTCCTGGTGTATGAGTTCATGAGCAATGGCAGTTTAGCAAGCTTCCTATTTGGATCTTCAAGGCCAGATTGGAACCAAAGAACCCAGATTGCATTTGGTATTGCAAGGGGGCTTATGTATTTGCATGAAGAGTGCAGTGTCCAGATCATCCACTGTGATATAAAGCCTCAAAACATACTTCTTGATGACTCTTACACAGCAAGGATTTCTGACTTTGGATTGGCCAAGCTCTTGATGACTGACCAGAGTCGAACTAACACAGCCATTAGAGGGACCAAAGGCTATGTTGCATCTGAGTGGTTCAGGCACATGCCTATCACAGTGAAAGTAGATGTGTATAGCTTTGGTGTTGTGCTACTGGAGATCATTTGTTGTAGGAAAAGTGTTATTAAACAAGAAGAAATAGGTGATGATGAGAGAGCAATTCTGTCAGATTGGGCTTATGATTGCTATCGAGAAGGAAGGCTAGATGCTTTGGTGGAGAATGATATGGAAGCAATGAATGATATAGAAAGGCTAGAGAGGCTACTGAAGATAGCAATTTGGTGTATTCAAGAGGATCCATCACTAAGACCCACAAGGAGGAAGGTTGTACAGATGCTGGAAGGGATTGTTGAAGTTTCTGTGCCTCCAAAGCCTTATCTTTTCAGATCTGCCGTTGAAATTTAAAATAAGAAGTAATGTCTCACAACTCTCTCAATTTATTTGTTTATGCATTTATGTAGCGTCAAATAATTGTATGTGTTGGTACATTAGGTACACAGTCAATACCTTATTATAGTTTGTTGTTGTATGCATATGGTTGATTGATTTATTGTGGCGTATTAGATTGACAATCAATACTTGTTATAATTAATCATAACCCGTCAATCTTTTGAATGAATTCTTGCACTTGGCTTTGTTTAGAAACTCTTGTAACCGACTTCATTAGGTTAGAATAAAATTTCGAATGTTTTAATAGTTGTTTTCATTGTTATATGTGTTGGTAATTTAAATATTTTATTTTGTAAATCAAATTGTATCTAAATTGAAAGAATCAAGGAATTGAAGACTAACGGAAATGACCACCCAGTCTCATCAAGGTTAAGAACTATTGCAAGATTTTCAAAAGTGTTGCATACTTGGATCTCACAAAGTCTCTCAAGAAATTCCTCAACATTGCTGGTTTGATTTCCATTTACAGTCTTCATCTCAAAGTACAAACTCATCGAATAAGGCTAAGTTCAGAGGAGGCTTAAAAATATTCGATGAGATCCCTGAATTTGATTTAGAGGTTTGGTGTTGTGGTTAATATGCAAGTTTAGGTAGAGTCTTGTCTAATTTCATTAGGTTGTCTTATCTAAGATCATGCACTACAACAAAAGGGGTTTTTAATAGATTTTTTTTTTTTTTTTTTTTTTTTTAAGCACCGGTTTGGAAAGGGATCATGATTATCTCTAATTCTTAATCACGTAATTCTTGTGTAATTCTCTTTGTGCATGTGATACTTATAAATTTTCAAAATCCAATGATTAGAGGTTTTTTGAAATTCAAATCTATTTTAACCCTTCAAATATTTAAATTTCTACAATAGTTCGATTTTGAAGATGTACAAATGTCGCTTCCAAAGAGAATTGCACAATTAAGAATTAGAGATGATAAAAATCCTCTATAAGGCCCTTTTTCCAATCACACGGTATTTAACCCATGGAGAGTGAAGTAAAATTTTTGCCACAATTGTTGGATTTATTGCTTTTCCAAATTACTTGATTATATAATCACTTGGCACCAAAGTGAAAAATACTAACAAGTGTTATGGTTGTAATTACTTATCTTAGTGACACTTGGTGACTCATGAGTTCACATGTCCTTGCCACGTGACATATAGGTGGTCAATGTGATGGAAGACCTCTTTGTCACATGGCAGGTTAGGTAGTCCATGTGATAGAAATTCTCTTAACCAAATGGAATGTTAGGTGACTCGATGAAAAAAATGAGGGATTTTTTGAGAATGATTTTGAGAATGATTCTGATCTAGCTCATGCACTATAAGAAGTTGTTTTGATGGCCCTCCGTTCGCATCTTCTCGTTCTATTCCGTGTATTTAAAAAATTGGTAAAAAAGAAAAAGGATAGTTGTGTTTTGATCCTGTGGCTAGACTACATGTCTAGAGATGTTCGTTTCTTGGCCCCAAAGGCACCTTTAATTCCAGGACATCTTCGAGACCTTGGCAACTATTTCCACCGTGGTTGCTGCGCTCCTCAGGTTGAAGATACTTCAGTTACGACAGCTGTGCCTCAGTCACGTCTTCAGAGTTGCCCCCATCCTCTTCACTTGCTTCTCCAGCTCCACCAGAGCATTTCAAAAGAGTGCTCGGGAATAAAGCCTAATCAAAGCGGGCAAAGAGAAAGATCGCGTAACTTGACAGGTGCAGCCACGACGGCTTGTTCCTCAACCACAGTAGCTCTTGTTCTTCTTCCTTCTCAGAGGTCGATTCAGCAGCTTCAGTGACCTCCATGGTTAGTCTTTGTATTGCAGGTTCTAATCCTGAGATGGATTCTTGTGGGCCAACCTCCGAAGGGATAGCTTCGCTCCTGGGTTCCAGGGATGGCTCCATCTCGGTTGTGGATCTAATCAGCTCCATCAGACCGCCTGCCTCCACAGTGAAGCTTCCGGCCACTGCTTCCACCCTCGCGAGCCGGGCTTGACGAGATGAGGCCTTTTGGGAAAGCCAAGTCAATTTCGGGCCACCAAACTCTGCAACTGATGAGAAGGACGGGGGAAGCGTGTACGTTGTCACACTCCCTGCCTTCCAAATGTGCCTAGAGGACCGGCCAGACGCCACAGAGCGACGACCCAGGAGGGGTGCACCCCCTCCCCGATCCGATTTTGCCCATCACCAATCAGGTGATGGAGGATATCATGGAGTGGAGCGCGCCTGGGAAAACCATTTCAATAGAAGAACGTGTGAAGGATGCCGCTGATATCTTGGTGGATCTTCGCACCAATTCTCGAAACAGCGCTTTCTTCCAAGAAATCCGGAAGAGGATTTGATTGCATTTTATTCTGTTTAGTACTTCCAACACATCGTTTTTTCATTCTTTTCTTATGAGGTCGTGTACAACAACCAACACCGCACAAGCCTGGGCTGGGCCTACCTCCATCTCCTTTCTAATCTTGCTAATCTACTTTTTAGTTAAAGTTCTAGACTGGGCAGGATATGAAATAGGACATACACCTATTTGGAACTAACCTAAGGAGATCTCAAATCCCTGGTTTTTACTTCTTAGGATAAGCTGTCAAGCAAGTGTTAGTATCGGCATGGAGCTAGCGATTCCCCTGTAGCTATGGACTTCGGGACAAGGGGAAACTACTCTTTTAGTAGAGTGTCCTTCTTTCTTAGTTCTAATTAGTAGTTTTTGGACTAGACAGTGGAGGGGATAGAAGTAGACGGACAAAGACGAGTCCAAGATGGAAGGCTCTAATCAAGAGTTTTTTGTGTGCCAGTTGTGGGTTCGGGACCAGAAGAGCTTCTCTCTTGCTTTTGATTTCGATGTCTAAGAAGAGAGGGCTTCCCGGAAGTATTCATAGGATAGCCACCCTCTTTCAGACAGACTAGCCGCTTCCCTTCTAAACGAAAGCCAGAAAGATATTCTCTAGTCGCAAACCAGACCTCCATCAAATAGGCTTTCACTCCACCACCTCTCCTTTGGTCTATGATCTACTCTTCTTCAGTCTCGTATTCCCCTGTCATATTCATAGTTGGTCATTTTGAACAAAGGTCATTCACTAAACTCATCTCCATGAAGAATGAAAAGGAAGGTAGGGTTGATCAGTAGGTGATCCATATGATGGAAGACTCACACCCGTATTAATGGTCAAATTATTGCTCATTAACTTTACTACTTTTAAGACTTGTTGTGTGGACCTAAGGAGACGGTATTGGGTTATTATATATCAACTCAAAGTCACAATATTAGAATATCAAAATCACTAATGCTATCAAGGTCAGTAGACATTAAAAATAGCACCGACTCACCCCAGAACTTACCGTGGAAATCAAGGTGAATTAAAATTGTTGAAGAAATTATTTGGACACATGGATTCCACAAAGTCTCTCAACCTTAGTTACTGAGAGAGAGAGAGAGAGAGAGAGAGAGGGATTCAGTGGAATGTATCTGTCCAGAGTCCAGAGTCCAGATCAGAGGTGTACGAGAATGTTTCTATATGTTTTACTATACCTCCAGTCAAAATAATGCATCCCAACATCAAAACTTTTGACCGGGTAAAAATATAAAATCAAAATAGATAAGGATGGGAAAATTAGATTCACTTTTCTAAGTCTGATTCCATAGGGGTTCTTGATTCATATTGCTTAATTCTTTTAGAGTGACAAAATGTGATTTCTACAACTACTTCATAATTACTTGATCATAAAATCACTTAAATAATAATTTTTGGAGCAATTATATGTTTGGTTGTAATTACTTATTTTAGTGATACTTGACTTGCCACGAGTTCACACGTCCTTGCCACATGGCATGTAGGCTGTCATGTGATGGAAGACATCTTTGCCACATGACATGTTGAGTGGTCCATATGATGGAAGACTCACACTAGCATTAGTGGTCAAATTCCAGCTCGTTAAGAGGCATATATGTTGTAAGGAAAGTGGTTAAAACCTAAAAGTTCTATGAACAACAAGGTTTTAAAACTCAGGATTGATAACGCCAATATCGATCGAGATCATATTAGACATATTTACATCTTGTTTTTAATAAAAAAAAAATTTTTTATTACCATCTTTATTCTTATCCCTTACTAGTGGATTGGCATCCGATCTATCAATTGGGGATCCATTAAGGCCAATATCGACTAATCTGATCTAGTTAATACTGACCTATCCAATCTGAGTTTTAAAACCATGATCAATATAGTTAAAGAATTACAACACCCCGCAAAAAAAAAAGTTACAAAAAATATTAATGAAATGTAATAGTAATTTTTGTAATTTTACTACTTTAAGACTCACTTTTATTTATTTATTTATTTTTTTAAATGTCTATACTTGTTTGAGACCGAAATTTGACAAATGAGAGATGACTGTGGAACACGCATACGTGTCAATCTAATTGTGACATGACATGGAAGTGTGACCCCGTGACAAGCTAAATATCACCAATGTCAAACATGAATTAACTGTGTTGTTTACAATTGTGTATACAAGAGGCAATCATTTAGTGGAAAACAAAAAAGGTAATCAAGCAATGACAATCAGGAGGTGGGCTTAGAAGGAGCCATCCTTTGAAAAAAATGTAATAACTCACTGGTCTAGCTCCATTGCGCCAAAAAATTATTAATCATAATTAAGATCATTGATCTAAGATGTTAACAAAATAGAAATAATGGTTATTGTATATATGCCTAATTCTGGTTGAAACCAAGATTTGTTTTGCGGACCCGAGCACACGGTATTGGATTATATCAAGTCAAGTCACAATACTATAATATTATAAAAGCACCAACTCATCACATCACATAACGTATCTTCCACCCAAAAAAAAAAAAATATATATATATATATATATATATATATAACAAATCATAGAAAAGACCGTGGAAATCAAGGTGATGACTATATATTGTTAAAGATATGAAATGCAGCTAATCTTTTGTTATTCAAGTGGGGATTTTTATTCTTATTAATTTACCATGTAACATATAGAAAGTTGTTCATTGAATGTTAAATTAACTTTCAACAGCTTCAACTTGAAATTTGGGAGTCATGGTTCATTAATCTCATCGGTCTATTTTAAAACCTAATTACACGTAATTTACTGAGCGCGGATCAAGTTCTCGTCTGAAAAGGATTTCGTACCCTTCTGATTTGAATACATGGATTCATTAAGTCTCTCAACCTATGCTATAGAGAGAGAGGGAGAGATAAATACTTAGCAGAATCAATGTGTCCAAATCATGGGCGAAAATTTTCTCATACATGAAATATTTTTGAACTTTGTTCTACTATCTTCTGCTTGGAATTTGGTCAAGTGAGTTTACAATTCCTAATTAACTAGCTTTTGGCAACTTCGAAGTGAAAGTAGTATGATGGTAACATAAATGGAGAGCGATGCATACATGCCCATCGACAAACAAAAGGCCAAGGTCTTACCCGATTATGAGACTGAATTGTCTCCTGAACCATGATCTCCTACATCAATCTCTTATCATTCAAAGGGTGTGAATCCTTACCAACAACAGCTGAAGAGAATGTCGATCACCTTATAAAAAACAATCAAACACAATTTTCGTTTCTCAGTCAAAATAATGCATCCCAATACCCAAACCAAAAACAGTAGCATCAGAAAACACTAGGAAAAGAAGGGGGAAAATTGTCAAAGAGCAAGAAAAGGAAAATTATATATAATGGGATAGAAGGTTTGGAATTGGAAAAACGTATCCCAAAACCAACTGACACGCTTACATATGACTGATGATCCTTATTTATAGAGTAAGCTTTCACCTCAGTTCTTAACCAAACGGCTCCCTCTTCCGATGGCTGGCAAACTTGATCTTCTTTTCTCCCTCTTATTGCTGCTTCTTCTTCTTCTTCCTCTTTCTTTACAACCCTTTTATGTGTCCGCTCAAACTTACAGTAACGTAAGCTTGGGTGAATCTCTCTCTGCCGGCGGTAGCAGTAACTCTTCATGGCTTTCTCCTTCAGGTGAATTTGCCTTCGGCTTTCAACCCATCAACAATACGGCCAATGCCTTCTTGCTTGCCATCTGGTTTGATAAAATACCTGAGAAGACTATAGTTTGGTATGCAAATGGAGATAATCCAGCACCCACAGGATCAAAAGTTCAGCTTACCAATGATGGTAACCTTGAGCTCAATAGCCCTCAAGGAGATGTTTTATGGAAGGCAGAATCCATTCTTGGTGTTGTCACCTATGGTGCAATGCTTGACACTGGCAACTTTGTGTTGGTGGATGCAAACTCTGTACATGTATGGGAGAGCTTCAAATACCCAACTGATACCATCCTTCCTACCCAGATATTAGAAATGGGTACCGTGGTTTCTGCTCGAATACAAAGCAACTACTCCAGAGGAAGGTTCCAGCTCCAACTGCTTACTGATGGTAATCTCGTTCTCAATACTGTATCATTACCAAAACATTTCGCCTATGATTCTTATTATTCAAGCAACACTTCTGGTTCTGATAATCAACTTGTCTTCAATGAGACTACATCCACCATTTATATCCAAAGCACTAGTAATGGAACCATATTATTGGACCTCACAGTTGGTAGCACTATACCCTCTACCAAAACCCATTACCATAGAGCAACCATTGATTTTAATGGTATTTTCACTCTATATGCTTGTCCGAGGACAACGAAGACGACTTCGAGTTGGTCCATTGTCTGGTCTATGCCTGATGATATATGTTCTTTTTATAGTCCTTATGAGGGAGAAGGGATTTGTGGGTATAACAGTATCTGCAAGCTTGTGCAAAGTCGACCTGTTTGTGAATGCCCAACTCAATATAAATTGGTTGATCCAAACGATATATTGAGTGGCTGTGAACCTGACTTCATACTACCAGGATGCTATGCAAATGAATCAGGATCCCTAACTGAGACGATTTTGTATAGGATGGACGAGATGCTTGACACAGATTGGCCTTATACAGGTGTTTATCAAAGGCTGGAACCATTTACTGAAATAGAATGCCAAAATGCTTGCTTGGATGATTGTCAATGTGCAGTTGCCAACTTCTTAGACGGGAGCTGTTGGAAGAAGAGCCTACCAATTAGATTTGGGAGACAGAAGAGTGGTCTAATGGTGAAAGCTTTAATCAAAGTCTCAGCAGCTAATTATACCCAGAGAATACCTCATCCTCCTTCAGTTCCAGTAGATGTTAATAATCCACCTGGGTCTTCAAATCCTAATAGAGAGGAGAAAGATCAAGGTTTGTTCAGTGTTGTTGCAGCTGTGCTATTAGGTAGTTCAATATTTTTCAATTTAATTTTTGTAGTTGCAATTTTTACTGGAGTTTTGATGTACCACAAGATGAAATCAAAAGGAAAGGTACAACAAAATCCAATTTCTGTTGAAACAAATCTGCATTCTTTTACTTACAAAGACCTGGAAGAGGCTACAGATGGATTCAAGGAAGAGCTGGGAAGGGGAGCTTTTGGTGTTGTCTATAAAGGGGTCTTAGGTTTGGATTCTAAACTTGTAGCTGTAAAAAAGCTAGACAAATTGGTACAAGAGGGAGATAAGGAGTTTAAGACTGAATTGAGCGTGATTGGCCAGACCCATCATAAGAATCTAGTCAAATTGGTTGGATTCTGTGAGGAAGGACAGCATAGACTCCTGGTGTATGAGTTCATGAGCAATGGCAGTTTAGCAAGCTTCCTATTTGGATCTTCAAGGCCAGATTGGAACCAAAGAACCCAGATTGCATTTGGTATTGCAAGAGGGCTTATGTATTTGCATGAAGAGTGCAGTGTCCAGATCATCCACTGTGATATAAAGCCTCAAAACATACTTCTTGATGACTCTTACACAGCAAGGATTTCTGACTTTGGATTGGCCAAGCTCTTGATGACTGACCAGAGTCGAACTAACACAGCCATTAGAGGGACCAAAGGCTATGTTGCATCTGAGTGGTTCAGGCACATGCCTATCACAGTGAAAGTAGATGTGTATAGCTTTGGTGTCATGCTTTTGGAGATCATTTGTTGTCGGAGAAGTGTTGACCTAGAAATAGGTGATGATGAGAGATCCATTCTGACCGATTGGGCTTATGATTGCTATCGAGATGGAAGGCTAGATGCTCTGGTGGAGAATGATATGGAAGCCATAAATGATATTGGAAGGCTAGAGAGGTTACTGAAGGTAGCAATTTGGTGTATTCAAGAAGAGCCATCACTAAGACCCACTATGAAGAAGGTTGTACAAATGCTAGAAGGAATTGTTGAAGTTTATGTGCCCCCACACCCTTATCTTTTCAACCAAGTTGTTGAAACTTAAATCAAATTCTGTTTTTTTTTTCTACATCCAGGTAATGTCTCACAACTACTCTTCCTTTGTTTCAACATTTATGTACATTTATTGTATGAGTTGGTAATTCACTTATCTGTTTTGTAATCCCATCAACATTATTATCTTTTCGCTCTCTTTAAGCTCCTTGGTTATTATACCAGGAAAAAAAAAAACCATCCTTAGGAAACCCTGGAAGATCAGATGTTGGAGGAGTTATTCGAGATTACTATGGTATGGTATTGTTTTCTTTCAAATCTTTCTTGGAGAAAAAACAATTTTTGAAGCAGAATTTGTGGGCCTCATGGAGGGGTTAAAGAGAGTGAAATGTCATGTGTGTCTTGAATTCTTGACCCATTTTGATGATTGTCTCGCTTAGATACAATTTGGAGGTAACCCGAATGGAATTTTTTTTATGTCTATGACAGTAGCAGAGGGATCGACCTGACGAGATGAGACCTGACCGAATGGAATTTTTTTTTTATATCTTGTTGTTTAAGCAAGTGAGATTTGGAGTTTTTCCATGTTAGGGTTTCTGAGCGAGTGTTCTACCATGAGTTTGGGTGTTCTAGAGAGATCTCCATGTACTCTTGCTTCTAACATAGTGAATCATCTATTTCTTCACCTGAGGATGTAGCATATCACATTGATGTGTAAACCTCGTTAAATCTCTATGTCATCTTGTACGAATCCATTAGTTTTCTTTGTTTTTCTTGTGTTTGTTTTAACATGAAATATCTCGGTGTTAATGCTTTGTGGATTAAGTTAGACTTTACTTGAGTGGTTTCTTCAATTTAATCGAAGTCCATTCCTTGGTGAAGGAATATTTAATTCCCGATATCAAAATCGTAAAAAAAATACATGATCGATCCGGTAATGATTATTGATATCGAAATAGGGGAAAAATCATTAAAAAAAAACATATTTTTTTTGGAAAATAAGAGTAAAATTGATTGGTCAAACCAATCCAAGTTGGTCCAGGATTGGAATAAGGTGATACCAATATTACCACTGGATCACCGATACAGATAACTAAATCCATGATCACAAACATGGTTTTAGGTATAGGTATTGATATTGGATCAATCATATCGGTTGTAGCATATCAGTATCAACTGAGACTGAATCCAATACTTGATCAATTCAGGATCAGATATCGGTTTCAAAATAAATTTACAACTCTTAATTTTTTTTATGATAGATACCGATACTGATAACACCACAAGGAAAGGTGTCAGAATATTAAAAATTTAAACAAATTCAACTTGAGCTTTGGGAGCATAGGTAATCTTGTCGGTCTACTCTGAGTTCCTATTCCGCTTGGTCTAACTCGGGTTTTGATTCCTGATGTCACTATTCTGTTGCGATCTCAGTAGAAGAAGAAAGATGAGTCTCCAAAATGCTTTTTGTTGTGGATTTTATTTTTTATTCTAAACATGAAGAAGAGTCTCGAAGTCACAAATTTTTTTCTTTATAAATTTATGTTATATTTTGCTGTAGTTTATTATTTTATTCTATACATTTCAAACGGGACTGAGGATAGAACATCACTTTACTTTTATATTGTTATATAGGATTTTCTTTGGTATCACCATCATTTTATAAGTATTTTTATTTAGCTGATTGAAGTGGAGGGATAGTTTTGTAAATTCCTCTCCCTCACTATGTGTCTGTCACACATAGCGAGCTTTTTTTGGTAGTGAACAACCATTGGTCTACTCTACCAGTCCTTTTCTAGTATGATACAGAGATGGAGCAGAAGAAGAACCCACTTCATTCCGAGGTTGTGAAATGAGTTAAAGTAAAATGTAAAATGTATTATTGTTAAATATGGTAAATAATTTAAATAGTTTATATAATCACATAGAATCAAATGGGATGAAGAAGAGGATCCACGATTAAGACTAGATCTGAAGTGGGGACTTGAATCTTTTACACTCTTCTTCTCTGATTGTTGGAGATAGTTTGGTCAATTCTCCACATGGCATCAAATATTCTTGTTTTTCTCCTTTGAAGATGGATCAATTCTATGTTTACACATTGTTGACATGGCAGATAGAGAGGATAATGGAAGATTGATTGAAGATTTGATCCAAATCTGTAGCAGATTTGGGACCATGAAGATTCTTTGAAGGAGGCTACTTATTTAGTCCCCATTGCTATGATGCAAATTCCTTCAAATTTTCAGAATGACTCTTTGATTAAGAAAAAAAAAACTCACAGCTCTTATCTCTTTAGAGGAAGAGACAGTTGAATCATAGTAACGCGGTGACCGATCATGCTAAGTTCATAATGTCAAAGTCATGTGGAGCTGCTTGCTTGCTTGTCTATTTTGTTGATTGTTTTGGCTACCGTTAGCTTCGTTTGTTTTGTTCTTCTTTTTTTTTTTTTTTTTTTTTTTTTTTGACCTCTTCTTTAATTGGTCTTTCTAATCTTTATTATTATTAGTCACGCATATAAGAGAGATAAGGGGAATGATAGGAAGAGGAGATACACACTTAATAGACTCGCACACGAAAAACAAAGACTCACCTGTCAATATAGAACGTATCGTGCAAGCCAAAATGAGTAAAATGTGTGGAAAAGATGGAAACCCGCTCTCCAGCTTAGAACTTGAAAAACTCCGTTTGTGATTCCTGATATTACTCTTTTGGGGCCTTTGCTTAAGTTGCGATCTGAGTAGAAAAAGAAAGAATAGTCTCCAAAATTGCTATTTTTATATTCATGGTTTTATTTAAAGGAAAAAAAAAAAAAAAAAAAGAACCCAACACACGAGGCTTTAGTACTGCAAGGTCTGAAAGGGACAAGTGTACGCAATCTTACCCCAGCTTCACAGAAGAGACTATTTCCAAGTTTTATATTATAGTTTTATTCATAATTTAATTTTTTATTCTATACATTTGAAACGGAACTCGGAATAACAGAACATCACATATCATTATTTATTATTATTATTATATAAAAATAACTATAAAAGAGAGATCGGTGGCTGGTTAAAGTGTTTTACGTGATTATTTGTTAGATTTACCAAAATTTGTGAATGTACTTTCTTTCTCTTGAGGGTTTTATGCATAAGCACTAACATGGAAAAGTTGCAGAGTTTACAAAAATGAAGCATCTATAATGACTAACGAGAGAGGTCAAATTACTGGTTCATCCATTCAATTTGTTCATCTTATTTCCAATAATCAACATGTATTCAATATATAAAGCAAAAGATGGCAAAATCACCATCAGAAAAATCTTCTAAGAAATGCACGATGATCTTCAAGTCCTCCCAGCTGTTGGATGGGTAGGAGGTAAATGGTTCAACGCCCAAGTAGTTGGAGAGGAACCAGATCCCAGATTTTAGGAAAATAAGTGTTCATAAATCTTACAAACAATATCCTTGCCTTGAAGATAAAATTCACAACATGAACAGCTGCTATTTCCCTAAACTTACAAAGCAAGTTTTTTCCCCGAGGAAGCATCTTATTACAACAGATTTGAATCACCACTTAATCATACATCATGCTCCAACTGCTTTTGTAAGTTTAATATTACATTGTCAATCTACAGCATCCGGACCAAACCCTGCAACTGCATTCAGGAAGAGAGTCCTCTATATGGGCATTCTAGAGGAGAAAAAATAACAGGGAATTCCCCAGCCTTCACTTCACTCACTATGTCTTTACGAGCTTTTGCCCATTGCGTTTGCCATAGAAGTCAAACTCAACCTGCAAACAAACACATAATGGATTATCTAATGTGAAGTGGCTTAATCATTTTTGCAATCCAAATTGCAGAGAAAACTGAATAACTGGAGTACCTGATGACAAGCTTTCGCTGGGTGATCGATGTAGAAGCAGGCAATGCATTAACAAGTGGAGCAGTCAACGCAGCAGGCTTCCCACCCGGGGGGGGGGGGGGGGGGGCGTGGTGGAGGGGGAACAAAAGCAAATAACCATCAGCACTCCTCCTGCTTCAACCAGATCAAAAAACATTTCAACTGTTTTTTAATTTATTGTGTTGTGTGTGTGTGTGTGTGACCACCTTTGCTGGCCAAATGCTGCACTAATGGCCAAGTGAAACACCACTTTCAGCTCATCTAGAGAGCAAAGGGCGTACCCGGTGCATGAGGCTCCCGCATGTGTGAGGTCCAGATAGTACTAGTTACAATTGTTTCACTAATGGTGAGTGTCTCACAGATGCTTCATATAATTTTGAGTCACTTTTTGAGAACAAAATGACATCTTCCTCTTGTTTAGGGAACTTCTCATGAAAATATCTCATCTCTTACTAGAAGGTGATTCCTTTCCATACTTCTCTCTTTCCCCCAATACCAACACAGTACATCATGTCATCATCCTCAGGAAAAGATGTACTAACCCATCACCCATTCACACACTGTCTGTCTCTCCCCTGTACCCACATCCCACCCAGACTCTCTTCTTTGTACCAGGGCCTTAATATTAATAACAGAAATGGATGGAAAAGAGGGGGAGCAAAAGGGCTGAGACACGCAATTATTTAACACTCCCAAGCACTGATGGTGACATATTTCAGAAAACAGGCAACCTGCATTCTCCTTTTTGTCAAAATTGAGCTTTAACAGGAAAATAAAAAAATTCAGGTCCATCTCTTGTTTGCCTTGTGTGTTTTCTCTGGTCCAGTGCTGGAAATTTTTTTATCATCGAACTGGTCATAATATCATGATTCAATGAAAGATCTGCATGCATGGGAGAAAAAAGGACAAGTCAGGAAAACAGACCTCAAGCTCCTCTGAGCTTCCGTACTGGAAGGAGCTTGTTCTTGAATGTACTCCATTCACTGCTTCTCCTGCCTTTGTTGTCAAAGAGTCAGCGATGCTGCCCTTTGTACCCCCTCCAAAAGTTTTTGCTTCATCCATCGAACTAAATTCATCTTCAAGCTCATCAACCTCTTCTAGAAAATCTGGGTGGGAAACTGCTGGACCACAAATGTTCTCAATGGCAAGCTTCTCTGCCTCTTTAGGGCATGATAAACCAGCACTGGATAAGGGTCTCACAGGTGGGCTGCTTCTTACAGATCCCTGAGCTACCCTTCCATTATGAGAAGGTATCTGAGTGACACATACTGCATTTGATGAATTGCAGTGTGAATCAGCTTCAAGTTGTTCATGTCTTCCTCCCTCTGGAGTGTCTGCATCCATGCAGCTTCCTGTTATAGAGCTTGAAGTAGTAGTAGTGGTGGCAGATGGCCTAATAGAGTGAGGGCTATGATTTCCAGACACCTCAACTACTCTCCTACTGGCAGAAGTAATCGAAGACAAACACTTTGCATTTCTTGGGCTATTATCATCATCCAATTTTCTCTTCTTGTGATCTACTGCATCCACAGCACCTGCTTTGCTTTCACATGATTTGTCAGCAGAGTCAGATTTTGATTTCATGACAATCCTACCCTCCCTCATTACTTTCACAGGGCGGGAAGGCCGAACTCCACCAGGAAACATAAAAAGAGGAATGTTGTTGTGCCTTATATGTGATACATGGATCTCCATTCCAGGTTTCCATAATGTATACATGGCAACAGAGTGTTTGAATTCCTCTACAGTTGCCCTTATACCAAATTGTTTGCCTTCGCTTGCAGGAATACCTTGTTTTTGTTGCAGGCCCATGAAGTAACAACAATGGAATAGTCTGGATTTGTCTGAAAAATCACTTGGGTGCGGGTGGCATTGAAGGATACCAACTGTGTCTCTCTCAATCTGAAGTGAAAATAAACAGAAAAAAATCAGAACATAAATATGAGAAAAGGACAACTGACAAGGAAATGAAAAGGTAAGTCTTGTCATATACCTTCAAAGTAAGCTGGCGAAGTCAAGATTCTACCCAACCTTTCCATTTTCTCAGATCATCATCATTTTCAGCAGCGACATCAATCTGTAAATAATTTTTATACACTTTGAAGAAAGGGTAAGGCTCAAAGAGAGTATTACAGTCAGCCTTGTTTTTCTCCATGGCCTGCAGAAATTTAACCAAGTATGGTCAGTTCTTGGATGGCCATGCTTGTATAATTCATGTTGAGGCATACAGAAACCCATTGACGCTGATATATTATTAGTCTGCAGCATGACTTAACAGACATCCCTGTATTGTCTAATACAAATCATCCAAGTCAAGTGCCACTGTAGTTTTCATCATTTACGATCTCTCAATATGGATGGGTGCTGAGAACTTGAGGCAGACCATGCAATAATAACAATAATTGGTGGGAAACAAATTATAACCTAAATGCAGATAAAATCAGAAACAAATTACTACCACAAAGTAGGAAGATTTAACGATTTAATGCTTAATGCACACCTCACAAATTTCATTTCCCCTCTGGAACTCCTCTGTCATTACACGCAATGTACTTGATGAGACATTATAGCTAGAGTTCATGCAAGGGTAAGCAGAAGTAATTATAGGAATCATATGAAATCTGTCTTGGGGATACTTTCTTGGATCCTAAACATGTAGTCCCAGCAAACCTTCGTCAATAGCACATAGCATGACTGGATTTGGCCTTCGCCATTGGGTATACACCCGGAAGAACCGATGTTAAGTTTGTCTCGAATTCTTGACCCGTTTTGAAGATTGACCCGATCCGACATATTTTGG
Source organism: Macadamia integrifolia (assembly GCF_013358625.1). Lineage (NCBI taxonomy): Eukaryota > Viridiplantae > Streptophyta > Magnoliopsida > Proteales > Proteaceae > Macadamia > Macadamia integrifolia. Next base: position 2,572,272 of record NC_056565.1, on the reverse strand, counting down.
TGGCGACACGAATGAGAAATTTTCTGAGATCTGTGATGGAAGCAGAGGGCTTGGGCCTATCCCATCACTGATCTCGTATGGGGGTGAGGGGGCGTAGCCCCCGCGGTATGGTTCGACCGGATCGACCGCGACCCGATGGGTCGAACAGCTATTTGGAGTATATATATATATATATAATGTACTGTTGCTTGTTGAGAGTCATTGTATTCTAGGGTTTTCACGAAGCTAGGGTTTCAGGGCGAGTTCTTCCTCGCCGCTGCTAGGGTGTAATCCTTCTTCTGCATAGTGAATCATCTTCTTCTTCGCCCGAAGACGTAGCACACCACCCTGGTGTGTGAACCTCGTTAAATCTCTGTGTCGTACGGATCTATTGTCTTTCTTTATTCGTGTTTCTTGGTGTTTGATCTAACAACCGAGATGCCAACATACTGGGTAGTGCATTCGGGTATAACTGACAGATTCGAGCAACCAGCAATGCCCAGTTTATACCACCAAGAAACCCAGCAACCTGGCCATCACCAACATAAAAATTAAAAAGAATATGACAAAATAGAAACCCCTACCAATGAGAGAAAAGGAAAAAGTACAGTCTAACCCTGTCTATTTATAAAACAGAAACTGCCTCACATTTGAATAAACACCCCATCTTTTTGCCCAAAACCTCATGCATCTCAAAGTCGTGTGGAAATTCTACATCAGACACACCACAAACACAATAAGAGGACAATATCAGCATAGTCATACAAGTAAAATTATAAAGCACTTGCAAAACCTGAATATTTGGCACTAAACGTAAAATTTGATCAGTAACTCTGCATCCATTGAGACTACGAACTGTCTGCCCATCTGCATTCTGCAATATCATATCTTGTGAAATATCCGAGTCCTGCAACAGAAGAACATTTTGAAGAACAGAATTAACAAATTCACTTCCAACACAGATCTAATATGGCCATTCTTCAGATGCATGGAACTTGGGAGGAGTGCGTGAAGAGTAACACTAAGGATTATTATCAAACATATCCCCACTCATTCAGTAGAAAGAACATTAGGTAATGAGAAGAAAAAAATACCACCATGCAGGTTACACAAGGCAAATCAAGAAGCTCCACTAGAAGACCCTAGCAGCACACTCAGAATATAGCAAAAAATATTTATTACACTTCTCTGCAAGTCAAAGGAGTTGGCATAATGGCCCCACTTTTAGTCCACCATATAATTGAGAGGGGGAGGAAGAGAGGTGTGGTCAGTAAAATCAAATAAAAATCTTGGAAGGATCATAATCCGGTGAAACCAAAGAAACAGGACAAAATCTTTCTTCAATCTCAAGAGAGAGAATAAAAACATTAGTCCTTTTTTCTTTCTTTCTTTCTTCATCTACCCAGGGCTTTTCTCAAGACTTTGATTTCTGTATGGAGTCATGGGAATATGAGTCTGAAGCCAGGCCTCTTTTTGATCTTCCTAAAGATAAAAAGATCTTGTTCTCTTGTTCTTGACCATGATTGTATTTACTAATCAAAATCTTAATTGAACTCCGTCCAAGGAGAATTGCATGCATATGTTTCTTTTCTTAAAAAAAAATTTTTAAGGAAATTCCACTCCTTGGAAATTGAATTCTTCAGGTGAGAAGCAGCCCACAAGAACACACAAGAAGATGAACACTAACAAAATGCTCCATTAATGGTTACCTTCTCCGCAATGTATGTCTCATGTGTAACAGGTACGAGAGACAGTGATGCAGTTGCACAATGGACATAGGAAAAAAAAATCTTTTGATTTGATTCTCTTTGGATTTAGAAACAATTTCTTTTTAAATTAGTTAGCTTCTAATTTTAGAATAGTTTCCTTTCAAGTAGTTTCCATTAATTGTTTGATTTTTTTTCTTTTATATTGGACATGTAAACGATGAAGAAGTTCAGTTTTTAGATTTGAAGTTTTTTTGAAAAAAATTGAATGAATTTGAAGATATATGTTTTGGTTTGAATCGATGACTGCCATGGGTGGTTTTCTTCTCTGAAATTCTTCTTTTCTTCCTCAGTATTTCTTCTGGTTTTTCCCTTATCTTCTTCTTCTTCTTTCCTCCTTATTTTCCTCTTGCTGGCTGAACCCCTGTTCTGGGCGGTAGATTACAGCCCTCATGATGCACATCGATTTCTTTTCTATATGATCTGTTAGGGCTGAAGTTTGGATCGAATGTTTCCCCTACTTGGGCGACCTTAATCCTAGAATCTCATCCCCAAAGGATCCTTCTATCAAGAGATTCAAACCTGGTTCAGATCTGGTTCTGCGCCTTGTGCTGGACTGAGTTGCAGGTACAGTTGTTCCTCGAGGTTTGCTGGTGCTAGAGTGGAAGTAGATTTTCTGCTGCGATTTCTTGTGAAGATTTCAGTTGAAGCTTGTGGCTGAGAATCGATAACCAACAAGTTTGGATTATCGCTGGTTCTGTTCTCTGTCGAGACCTTAGGTTGAAGATGAACACCCTTTATTTGTAACTAAAACACTTGCTGAAATTTCACATGAGGTCAGATCTTTTGTTATTTTCACAAAGCCCACTTCTTTCTAAAGTTTGTTTCTAATTATCTCTAGTTTAAACTTAAATTCCAGAATACCACTCTTTTACTTTTTTTTTTTTATTTCAGTTTAACCCTTGTACCTATTTTCATCTTTTCAAGTGCTTCAATATTCCTGAATTTGCAAAATTACCCCTCAACCTTTCAATTGAGATATTTTATCATTCTTGTGGGCCCTAAGCAATCCAATTTCAATCCTTGGAATCTGGATCCGCATCAAGTGGTATCAGAGCAAAATTTCCTGCACTTCCCTAACCATGACAGGTAACGTTACCAATGCTGAGTTGAACAAATTGTACTGCGAGTTAGCCGAGAACCAACAGAATACTGATGCTAGGCTTGAGGGGACTGAAGCCAAGTTTGACAAATTTATTGAAGAGATGATTGCCTTTAAGAATAGGTCTGACGAACGAGCTGAAGAAGGATCTATATTACCTCCTCAGCTCAACACTTTACGGATCGAAGATACACCTCAGAGGCAACAACTTGATCCAGTTGTTCCACAGGATGTTACCCGGCAATTTTCTGACAGAGATTGTGGCATCAAAGTCGAGGTTCCTGAGTTCAGTGGTGAAAAGGGACCTAAGGAATTTCTTGACTGGCTTACCAAAGTGGAGAGAATTTTTGCGTATAAGTCTCTTCCAGACGTGAAGAAGTGTGAACTCATTATCACCAAGTTTATTGGGTATGCATGCTCATGGTGGGATGATGTACTATATGCAAGGTTTGTCAGAACGATTGGGGTTATAGAATCAAAAGCATTCCCCGAATGTCAAAACCACTCTCATCTTCTATCTCTCCATATATATGTATTTTTTCATATTCCTTCTATCTTCCTCATCTGTGAGGAACCAAACCCTGCCAATCTTGAATTCTTCAACTCTACCCTGATTACATTCTCAGTCTGAGAAACTCCAATATCAATCCATTGGAGTTTTAGAGATACGAGCTTAAATCAGAGCTCTCCCGCTCAATCACTCATGCCCGATCAATGGTGTTTTCGGAAGTTTTTGAAATAGAGAGGCTACACAAGGTCATGGCAATGGCTCCTGAAAGATTGAGGCCTCTCCATAATTTCGACGATGGCTCCTGCCAGCTACCGAATTCCAGCCGATTCATTCCAATTCCAGTCCGATCCAGAACAGAAACGACGGAGTCTGATCTGGAGGCCAATTCCACATTATTTAAAACATTGGGTAAATGCTAACCTCCATTCTTTCTCACCAGGAAAAAAAAAAAACTCATACTCTTTCTGACTTCTGACCAACGAATCACCACTAATCCACTCCCACTTTTCACTCTTAATTACTATTCAAATCGCTACGTTCTCTGTAAACCCTGAACAGACCTTTAATTCGACTCATACATCCCCAAAAACATCTTTTGTCATTCCAGAATCTGTTCATCGGATTTTGGCTCTAGGGATTCATTTGATCCTTTTCTGTGGGGTTCATTATGTGTTATCTAATGGAGCCCGTAGCTTGAGATGGGGGAATCAACGGGTTCTCAGATGCATGAAAGTGAATTCCAATGGAGAAATTTCCCCCTTCGATCGCAGATTATCACCTTCCTCCGAAGCTGAATATGAAGATTTTATTGGCTAGAGAAGGGAATCTAATTCCACAAAGCAGGGATCTTCTAACGGCTTCGAAAAATCCAAGAATCTGCTTTCGCCGTTGATTGGAGCTTATGGAGAGATATCAGAGATTGATGGTGATGTAGACGACGGGATTGCAGAGGTTAGGGCAAAACTCATGTCGATCGCACATTCTCGGCAAGAGATAGAGATGAAGGGGATGGGGGTAAAAAGGACATTTAACATTTGATTCTAACAGTGTTAACACCACAGAGTACGTTTGTAATTATAAACTTCGCAAGGGGTCTAATTGAAATAGATGAAACATTCAGGGGAGGAGAGTGAAATTTCCTCTAATAAAAATAATCAGCACTTGGTAAAAACCCAAATGCTGTTGTTCATCTATATAAATCTATCAAAACAAAAAAACAAAAAAAACAAAGATCTGAAGACCACCAAAGCAAAGCATCCACTAAGTCATTTACTGCAGTATGAACAAATTATCTCACATATAATTAGTGCTACAAATAATCACCAGTTAGGCTGCATTTATTTCACCGTAAAATATTTTACTGGGTTTGTTAAGAACCAATACAAAATTGTATGAGGATTAGAAAAGGGGAAAATGTTCTACTGATATGCAATATAAAAAGTTGGAAAACAACATCCATTTCAAAATCCAATATGACGTTCCACCAAAATAGCGATAGTATCTTGATTATTGGGACTCTTGGCAACCATGGAGGACTCCACCCCCATCATATTCGTGGACTCCCTCAATCATGTTCAAATATGCTTATTAGTCATGTCCACCAAAAAAGATGCCAAATGACTGAAAAATATAAATAAAATTTATCAATAATTACTATTTTACTGTAAAACATTTTATAATAAAACACATGCAGCCTTATGAAATTACGAAATTTACCTCGGGAATGACCCAAAGTGAGAGCTTTGCATAAAGAAGGTCTACAGAAACCCCATTAAATTTGAACTTCATCACAGGGACATGAGCATCAGGCACAGGGTGCAATTCTGTCACTTCAGGCATCTCAGCCAGCATCTTATGAAGTTAATGAAGAAACCCTCCTGCACTTCAATTTTACAGAGTAAATAATCCCATCAAAAAAGAAAAGAAAAAATTTGGTTCAAGTTTCAAATCAAATTCAAAATCAATGCATCAACTTGAGCCAAGAGATGATCTCACTTCTCTTGTTGAATGTATAGGACCCACACATAGTGTGTCTATATCTGCACCAGGGCCATGCACCTAAAATTCAAAGACACAGAGTTCGCTATGATAAGCAATACCAATTGACAAAATATAAATGTCAAAAGAGAAAAGCGTTACAACAATGAGATTTTTTCTTATTACAAATGATTTTCTGTATTACATCAAACTACAAATACAAGTTGCACATAAGAAAGCAATCTGTTGATCAAGTCAACACCAATATGTCTCATGCAACATTAACTGAGCTAACCACCAACGGAAAGCCTTACAGAACTCATAGTCAGTTACGTAATTCTTTGTCAAAAACATGATACAGAGACAAAGAAGCGACTGCATGGTACCACTAATTAAGTCAAGGCTTCAAAACATGGGTATGGATGTGCAATCTGCATTAAATAAAGCCAAACCCTACAAAGGGGGATACTCTGAAAAACTATGTCATCATAATATGACACTCGATTATTAATGCAGGCGCATGATCATCACCATTGGATGTGTTTTGATCTTTCATTTAAGGGTCTGTTATAGTATATGATGGGCTTTTGTTTCAAGTGTTTTTATTTGTAATGGGCACAATTATAAGACCCAAATTTTAGGTCCTAAGGAGGTACACGAAATTAGCATTTTAATTAGGTAGTTAGTATTAGTCGTGGGGCCCATTAGCTATTAGCTAGAGAGTTATCTTGTTAGATAAAGTTGATCTTATTTGTAGGACTTAGTTTGGACGAGAGGAGGTTAGCTTTTGAGTTAGCTTAGAATTCTTTTTAAAAAGTCTACGTTTGAAAGGGGTTCTTTATTTATTTAAGTTGTTATTTTTTTTTATTTGATTGTTTGAGTCAAATAGGAAGCTTAGGTTAGTTAAACTTATATTTTATGTCTTTTTCCTGTTTTATAAATATACATGTAAGAGGCTAGACCTCACCTACGATTTCCCACGCACATTAAGGATCGCTTCAAAAGCTATCACACTGCCTACACACCATAGGCTTGAGAACGAAACAAGATGCAGTGAGCGACAACAAAGGGATTAGGCGGCTATATAAAGGAATGTAATGAAAGGAAATGGATGGGTGTTGGCAGCCTTGGCTTTCAAGTAGGCAAGTGTAGGATACAGTGAAACTAATCGATATACTTGGGCAGCGAGTTCATTTTTTCTTTTGTTTGGTGCGGGGCCACCTTTGGCTAACCAATCATTTGGTTATGTAATTTTGGGATTTTCTCTAACCGAGGCTATTGCATCGTTTGCCCAAATTATGGAATAGAGTTGCTCTATTTTTTAAGCAAGTTGCCTACTCTCTCTCTCTCTCTCTTTTCCATGTTCTCTTTCCTTTCTTCTCTCTCCCCTCACCTTAGTCTCTTCTTTCCCACCACGAGCAGATTCTACATCACCCAATCTACATCAATTACATTGGATCCCACATGAAAACTCTTATGATACACAATCTACAGAATCCACAATTTAATGTTTAGCATTCTTTTTAACCCCCAAAGTCATACGTCTTTTATCCAAAAAATACAAAATCAGTTTTCTTAAGGAAATTATATCATAAATTTTACATCCTAGACAGCTAGAGGTTTCATTGACTTCGCATACTACTATAAGAAAACCCCCGGCTAAATATTATTAAAAACAAAATGAGAGTCAAACAACAAACAACAATTCAGCCTTATTCCAACTAAATGGGGTCGATTACATGGATCATTGCCCTCTAATCAATTCTATTCAAGGCCATACTTGATACAAGGCCTAAGCTATGCATCTTTCCCCACCACTTTTCCTAAGGTCATTTTAGGTCTGTCTCTGGATCGTTTTTTAGTTCCTTCAATCTGAATCAAATCACTCCTCCATACTAAGTAATCCAAAGGCCTAAATTGAACATGGTCATACCACCTCAGACGACTTTCTCATAGCTTATCATATATCGGAGTTACTAGCTCCCAAATTAGCTCTAATATGATCATTCTTTATTTTATCCTTCCTAGTTTTTTCAGTCATCCATCTCAACATCCTCATCTCCGCTACACTATGTTTATCTATATGATGCTTTTTAGTTGCCCAACATTCCGCGTCATACATCACAGTCGGTTATATCAAATCATTATATCCATATTCATTAGACAAATCCCCAATTCCAATATAAATGTACATAAACAAAACCATTTAGTTGGAAGAACCAATGTTAGAAAACAATTAAAGGACAAAAAAAATCATAAATTTATACTCAGGTGTTGGTACGAATATGCACCTTCTATGTAAATAATGAATTTATATAAATAAGAACTTTAGGATATACAATGGTCGCCAAAGTTTTAGGGGGCTGCAGTCAGGGGGGAGGGGAAGCTGAAAGCATGGAAATAAAAGCCAAAGAAACCACATATGACAGTAAGCCTACAGTTGGTGATGCATTTCAAGAGAACCAGAAGCCTAGCAACAAACCAGGCCATCACCATCAAACTGGACCAAGAATGGACAAATAGGTTTAATTTTGAGTGTCCAATCTGTTATATGGGTTGTGACTGACTATTTTTTAATTTTCTATTGTAATTGGCCAATTCTATAAGTCCAAATATTATAACAGGTATCATGTAGTTAGTTTCTCTATTTTGTTAGGGTTCAAAAGTAGTTTCTATCTTGAAGAAAACCTAAGTTGTAATAGGGGATCACACACACTACCAACAATTTGAGAAACAATTTAGCCTTGAGCTTGTGAGTAATGTGAGAGCAGAGCATGGTTGTATGGATTCAAAGCTGCTCTACTGTGGGATGCAATGGGAAACCGTGTGAGATACCCAGCCGATATGAACCAAATGTAAATATTTTGGCATTCACTTCCTGGACCAGCTGCTCATTGAAACCCTTAGCTCGGCTAACTGCTTTTATCCATTTCTTAACAATCTGTCCAAGTTCTCAATAATCAAGCAATGTTAACAGCAATACAATCACAAAGATATAAAGACCACAACACCAAAATTCAACACATCCATGATCAAACCCACCAGGTCCAATCGCCCAAGCACTTCCTCCCTAGAGACAGCCTCTTCCTGACTTTCGTACAGGCCAACATCCACAAGAAACTGTACGTACAAACTCTCAACTAAGATTGACGGACGCACACCACTAGTACTAAAAATTAACAATAAGAAGAGGACTGGAAGGAACAGGACTTTCATCAAAAATCAACCTTTTCAAGCTCGCGGGTCTTGATCACATCGAATTCAGTAGGGCCACCCAAAGATATTGGTTCCATAACACCAAGGTACTTCCCGTTATTCCGGTTGTTTGATCCCGGACTCCCCATTAAACTTTTTTTTTGCTTACAGATTTTTATGTTATTAATATAGATTTTTATTAAAGGGATGATTGACTGATAATCGGCAGTCTCAGAATCTTTCCCCTCTATTTCCAGTTTCAAGAGCGGATTTCAAAAAGGGGGAGGAGGTGGAAAGGGATAATAAAACCACAAATAATAATAATAATAATAATAAAAGAAAATTGCATTGCCACCCCCTGAACTTCGGTCCTTATTCAACGCCACCCCCTGGATTTTTCGAAACGTCAAAGCCACCCCCTAAAAATTCAAAAAATTCCAAATCGGTCCCTGCCGTTAGCCGACCGTTATAAATGAATGAAAACCGGTTAGTTTTTTTATAATATACCCAAAATACCCCTACCTATTGTGAGAGGACAATATTGCCCTCTCTTTTATTTCCATCTTCTAAACCTATCTCCCATCTCTCATTTCTCATCTTACTCCTCTCACTCACTCGGCCGGACAAGAAGAAGAAGACGACGACGACGACAATATGCCACCCCCTGCAACTCGATTCTCTTCCCTCCGGCGTGCGATTCTCTCCCCTCCGGCATGCAAAGCTCTCCCCCCCCTCTGGCGTCCGAACCTCTTTACCATGGCTAGAGAAACATTGGCTAAGAAGCCATTACAGTAGAGGTTGTAACAGAGGAACTAGAACCAGAACCAGCAAATAATCCAATAATGGTTTGCATAATCTTACTTCTGAAAATGATTTTACAACAAAACTCATTTCCCCCATTTTCCTTGGATCGATCTATCTACAAAAAAAGAAAAAAAAAAGGAAGGAAGAGCAGCTACAACTTCATATAAAACAAGCGCAGCGGCCGCAAGTCAGACTTGCTGAAACGAAACAGAACTGAACTGAACAGATCTCTCCCTACCATTACATGATGGAACAGGCGTTAGGGTTCTCATCGCTGAAGGTGTTGGAGTACTTCTCCTCCATGGTACTAGCCCGAGCTAGCTTGGAGCTCCTGGGGTCGTCCATGGTGTTCCTCACATACCCAGATGGTGCCCTTTTATCATAAGTACCTAGAGCGTAAGGGTGAGCCACTTCTTCGTAAGGGATGTAAGGCCAGAACTCGGCCTTCTTCCCAGTCCTGTATTGTACATGTCTCAAAACCTTCTTTGGATTCACGTACCCAACCACCGTCAGCTTGTGGTGCTTTGGATCTATATCCACCTATGTCACTCCACTCATCCCTCTCACTGCCTTCTCCACTTTCCTCTCACATCCTTCACAGTCCATCTTTATCTTTATCTCCACCGTCTGTTTGTTAGTAATAAGAACCAAAACTAACCATTTTTAGGATTAAATATCAAAAATAAGATGAACAAGATGAACAGGATATCAATGAAATTAGTGTTCTTTGCGGTGTCGAGCTCGACCATGAATATATGATTCCCTGAATTGCCAACGTTGTAGGGGTTGAACAGGCCAAGATTTGGGCCTGGAAAAACACCAGGGAGGCCAACCGTGGGTGTGATGACAAATGCGATCTCATGACCGGAACAATCGGGGTACTGGGAGATGATGGCAAAGACAAAAGTTGTAGAGAAGGAGAGAGCAGCTACGCCACCTGATGAAGATGATGAAAATGGTTCGAGGAAGTGGATCGGGGTACGATAGAAGACATGCCCCTTCTGTCGATTGGTGGCATTGGTCAGCACGAGGAGGCCATTGGAATTGATGTTGGCTATGCCGTCCAGCTGCAAGTCTGAACTTTGGAATCCATTATAGGTGAAACCAACTTCTCCTCCTTGCAAGCCTGCCCCAATTCTCGCAAGGAGTAACAAAACCATTAGCTTGAAAACGGAAAACATGGCATCCGGATTCTGGAACTCCAGGCGGACCCAGCTCCTCGTCACGTTGATTAGTTGCACTAAACTCTCCTGTTTCCACTGCTCTGCTTCTAGGCTCCAATCATAAACATGGACACAGAAATGAATCAAATGACAGGCTAGCCATGGCAACCACACATTATTGATAGTATAGGATTAGCGGAATTGAAAATTTGGCTTCTACTACCTTGGGAGAGAGGTTCGGACGCCGGAGGGAGAAGAATCGCACGCTGGAGGGAAGAGAATCGGACGCCGGAGGGAAGAGAATCGAGTTGCAGGGGGTGGCGTATTGTCGTCGTCGTCGTCTTCTTCTTCTTGTTCGGCCGAGTGAGTGAGAGGAGTGAGATGAGAGATGAGAGATGGGAGATAGGTTTAGAAGATGGAAATAAAAGAGAGGGCAATATTGTCCTCTCACAATAGGTGGGGGTATTTTAGGTATATTATAAAAAAACTAACCGGTTTTCGTTCATTTATAACGGTCGGCTAACGGCAGGGACCGATTTGAAATTTTTTGAATTTTTAGGGGGTGGCTTTGACGTTTCGAAAAATCCAGGGGGTGGCGTTCAATAAGGACCGAAGTTCAGGGGGTGGCAATGCAATTTTCTCTAATAATAATAATAATAATAATAATAATAATAATAATAATGTTAATTACACAGCTGCTGAGCTCCGATGGTTCAAATTTATCGGAAAATAATTCATTCAGTTCGAGCCGAGCCCGTCGCTACAACAATTCCATAACACATCAAACAAAGAAATTGAACAAACAAGCACCAAAAAAAAAAAAACCCTTTTTCTTTTCTTTAATATGATATGTGATGATCATAGAAAGCAATACAACGCTATCGAAGCTTTCATCTCTCAGAAGAAAAAACTAAACACTAACAAGAAACAGACAACTGCGGCCTCTACAGCGGAAAAGATCTCTGAATCTCGCACTCGGTGCGTCTCTCTCAAGCAGGCAAGACGCAGATTCCTCCTTCCATCGACTTGCAGGGTAGTTCTTCGCCCATGGGATTATGCGAGTGTTTCCTAAAGAAGGTAAAAAAGAAGAAATCCCTAGAAATTAAGAAACTCAAACAATTAAAGAACACAATCACACAGAGAAAATCAGAGAAGAAAGGACTAGGGGCTCTTACTGTGAAAATTGTGACGAAATTTTGTTTACTCTGCAATGAAGGATCGAAGATGTGAAGAACGTCGAGAGGAATAATAAGAAATTAATCTTCACAGGAAAAGGAGAGTTCTCTTAAAAGCTGGCTACTTATTCCACGTGGTGATCGTTTCCAGCGTTTGATAGGAAGTTGTTTCATGATCGGTATCGGTTTCGGCGAATATTGATATATGAATTAATAGAATCATATTGGAAATATTTAAATTTTAAAAAAATATACATAAATCAATCATTTCATTAAATTCAATAAAAAAATTAATTTTTTTATTTTTTTTTCTCTTTATTTATTGGCAACCGAAATAAGTCTAGAAGAAACTTCTTCAACCAAAATCGAAGAGGCAACTTCACTCTCTTTCATCTCTCATTCGCTAAATCAAAATTGTGGGGAAGCTCGTTTGCAATTTAAGAAATACACAACATGTTTAGGTCCAATAACAAATTCACAACACATCTCTTTTTGCAATCAAACACAATGCCCTCATTGAAAAAGACAAGATATTACATCTAATGTCAAGTTCTTGATAATTTTATTTATTTTTGTTAAGGAAGTTCTTGATGATTCAAATCATGAAAAACACGCCATCGAAGGTCGACCCTTGGTTTAGGTTGATGAAGATAAAAAATCCTCAAAGTCTCTTATCTTTGTGCATGAGGTACACAACTTTTCTACAAAGAAAATGAAAATAAAAATTATGGAAAGAGGAAAGGAAGTACAATGGTCAATGTTGTGTACTTCTTTTTCACAATCTCTCTCATTCTTAAATATGCGGATTGCTCTTTTCTCTCCTCTTCCACAATATATTTTTTTGCTCCTCGCTATTAGTTTAGCATATAAGATACCAAAATAAACAATGCATTGATCCCTCTCCCAGAAAAAATAAAATGAAAGCTTTCAGATGGCAATTGAATCAAAGCCCAAGCCCAAGCCCAAGCCCATTATTGATCACGAACACTAGTTGCAAACTAAACAGTGTTGGTGCACATTCCTCGTAAATGGGGTTATCGACTTATCATCAATGAATTGTTCTATAACTTCAATGCAGAATATGCAGATGGTACGAAGATGGGCATCCAAGGCCCAAGGAATAACAATGGGTTAAGTTAAACCAGTGAAGATATAAGGTTCTGACAAAACTAATGGATAAGCCCATACTAATAGCTAGGCTGTAGAGGCTCTCTAGTCCATTAGGCAGGCCCAACGATGTTGCAGGCCTAAGTACTGAGTTCTTGCAAAGGGCCCATGATGGACTTGAGCCTGGGCATCTACAAGTCCACCGTATCGACCGTGGGCTTAATTTTAGCTCAGCCTAGATGAGATGTTCTTGGGATTTTTATAATTTATTTTTATCATTTTTTTATTATCCAGTTTTCCTTTCCTTTACTATGAATATGTAAACCCTCTTATTCAACCCAAGAAGGGTATTTACCTTCATGAACAATAGTGTGTGGGAGTTACTGATGAACCCGAAGTCCAATGATAGAATCACATCTACAGTGCAGAAGGCTTCCCTCTCTACAGGTGAAGGCAAAATTTTGCCTTCTTTTATTTTTATTCTATGTGAGCAAGGTTGGGAAAGATATCGATTTTTAAATGTGTCATTTTCTATAAAACTAGTAAAGTAAGATTTTAGAGCCTTAATTTACTTTGGAAGTTCTCTTTCTCCAATGGGAAGGATTCGATCAGAGAGGAGTTTCAATGGATGTTCATTTAAAAAAAAAAAAAAAAAAAAAAAAAAAAAGAAAGAAAGAAAGAAAGAAGAGCCCATATTATTGAATAAGAATAGAAAAGAGAGAGAACTTGTGAAGAGGTGTGTATCCAGCAGACGTATGCTTGCCTTTTCTCTTTCTTATTGTGTATTTTTAATTAGGGATCATTTTTGTATTCTTGAAATGTATGGTTTTCTAGAGTTGGATTGGCCCCTTCCTTTAATTTATATCCCTTGTTGATATAAATAAAGATTCTCAGGTTATGTTTAGCTATTTAAGGTTCTAACAAATTATGGACTAAGAAAAATAATCACTTTTCTTTTGTGTGAACTCAATCTTTTCTTATCTTTAATGCCTAGTTTAATGAAAAAATATTCTTCAAACAATTCGAAATACCTCGACTTTTTTAGAACAGGTCCGAGTCAAATAGCAATTATTCGAAGCATTTCTTTTTACACTATTTTGGAAACCTAAGGACTCAATCGTATGGATATG